>NC_069145.1:33901024-34053354 GCF_943734635.1 Anopheles cruzii
AGAGCAGGATCAGTTATATGAAAATTTCACGTTCACTTTCTTCGGTTAGCATTGTCGTTTAACAATTCAAGCATTGAACCATTTCTTTCTCGGCGACAACCGCTGAGCGGTCTTATACTGCACCAGAGACAATGTTAATCTCTGATGCTCTCTGTAACGTTTCTTTTTTTTACGAAAGAGGTGGTTGGCCCCACACCAACCCCCCCTGTCACGTCGGTATCGGGAATCAAAACCATGGCCATCTGCGTGACAACCGGTCCCAGGATTCGAACGAGCGTTACCGACTGCTCTATCAACTGGGCGAAAACTTTTACCTTTCTTAAAATCTTTAAATTTCAGAAGAAATTCAAAAGAATTCTTATTTGTGGCCGAAAACATTTAATTCCATTCATGATTCTCACTTACAAACAAATAATTTCAGAATCGGCCATCGATTTTGCTGCTTCGTGTTGTCGGCTGATTGTAGGTATTGTAATTGGGCTTTTCTATTCGATCGATCAAAAGGAGGTATTATCAGTAAAAACCAAGAGCACTACAGTTACATTAGCTATTACATAAAGCATATAAAAAGCAAAGCAATTCACGATGCAGACTTGGCTCTTGTTAAAGCTAACACCAAAAACGGGTTGTTAGGTTGGCTTGACACAACGCTTCGGACGCTTCTAACCCTCCTCATGGGTACGTGTGCCACCTCAATTAGTGTCGCAAACTGTTTTGTATGATAGACACCGCCATGCGATTTGTTCTACGATGTACGTGTAAATTGCAGTCAGACTACAGACCCGTTTGCCCCGATTAAAAAAATAAATGAATAAATAAGTAATCGAATTCAAGCAGCTGATGAATCGGTAATAATAGAATTTATCCTAAAGAACGTGTTTTAACAATTTTAGTTGAAAAAGATCCTGTAAAAACAATGTGTGCGGTATCCATTATCGATGTTTAATATAACATCAGAATTATTGCTGTTCTTAAACATTTTTTACTGTGTCAGAATATTTATGACTTATTCTTCACTATTCATATTTTATTTAAATTGTTCATATTGCATCCTTTCAACATATTACACTTAATTTTTTACGGAAAATTGTTTGGCACTGTGAAAATTTAAAATAAAATTGGCTACTTTCGGTCCCGGGTTTTTCCTATTTAAGGTAACGGGTATGTTTGAAAGCATCTAAAAGTAATTGAAATCTTCTGCCGAATTGTCTTCCAAAAAAACACATTTTCGAGAAAGGTGTGTATGGCAGATCTTCTGTGGAGGTACGGCACAATGTTCGCCTGGGTCACAACCCGTCACAATTAATAATCAAATGGATTAGAATCAGGGTTGGACCATTCTTCTAGAACGGCAAATTTACTTGTAATCAAATTTAGGTTCGGGACACCGTGTTGTTTGGTCTATCACATTCGCTTTCCGTCCACATTGGAAGGCACCAATTAAGACATCGACAATTTAGAAGGCACCAGTTGTAGAATGTTTTGTGCAAATGTTCAAACTCTTACACAGCGCCGGAGCTCATCTAAACCAGATTGAGAACCCCGCGGGATGCAGTTAGTTTTAATGCGTGTTTCGTGACTTCTCTCCCCAATCTTGCCGTACGATTTTCTGTGATGACTTTCCGCACACTTTTTAAATAGCTGTCCCTAATTTCCTCACTTTTAAGCCCTTCTCGTTTTCTCAGAGGGTCGTTGCTACGGCGCCTTAAATATTGTGCTGTTTACGGTGATGCTGTTCTAGTGTGATGCTAATCACAGACTAAGAAAATCGTTTTCTTTTGTTGATAATCGTTTGTGATGGGAGTTGGTGTGATGTGATAGGACGGGAGCACAACAAGAATCAACATATTATATACACACGGGTCAATCGGAAGCCTTGTTTGTATGATGGTGCAAACGGAATGTCTCCAGCGTGACGGTAAGACCTATATTTACTTAAACTACTATATTACAGCAGCTGTAAAAACATACATAAGCACGACATGTCCAACTAAAATAGTTTTCTAACGCTCCTCTAGCGTAGCAATTGGTAGTCTGCTAGTATTCCTTGCTAATTGCTTGCTGTTGCTCAGTTCTGTTATAGAAGTAACTCAGGCATGGTCGTAGTTGTTTCAACATTTCCTCTCCGGGATGCACCGAAATAGGTTGCTGACCTTGCCTTGCAGCCAAATCAGGCAGGCGATGCGATACTCACACCCACGCAGCTTATGGGACTCCAGCGATCTATCGGTTATATTTTGTGTAACAAATGACGTCACAGCACGGGAAATCATGTTGGGATTTTTTGCGCCACCCCCAAACATAAGTCCAACCTATCCGGAGAGTGTGACAGGAGTGGTTTGAAATGCTCTGAATCTTCCATCAACGTCACTCCACGCGAAGCGACTTGTCGTCCCATGATTCACTGTTCAGCGGGATTGCACTAGTACGGGAGAAGTACTTTCGAAATGTTTGGTAAAAACCCTTTGGTCCATGCCTGTAGTCCTTTAAGGGCTACGCGAGGGTAGGGTTGCGAGACGTGATTCATACGGGCATTAAATGCTTCCGGTCTTGGTGCACCGTGGATTTCAATACACTACTTTCATGGGAACCGCCTTTTAAAATATCAAGCCAACAAGCGACGAACGGGCGTACGAAAAATTGGAGGTCAAATAGGCTCCCTGGAGACAGTCGCAAACCACTAGAAACAAGTTTTCGGTATCGGCGGGTGCCGTCCGCGGTTAGTGTCGCACATTCTCGCTCGATAAGACGATTACAAAGAACAATTTTAATTTAATTACACTTTTCCCGGATCGTGCCGCTATGCTATCACTAGAGTCGAGCCTTCTCGGTACTCGGCGGCTATGGGCACTGTTATCGGCGGGGAAGGGGGGCCACAGGCTAATGGCTTGCTAATGGCTCATCATCCTGTTGACACCGCCAGTGACACTACGGCCGTGTAACGCCTTGCGTTGTCTGTCGACTGGGAATCACGGGAACCATCTGGGCCGACGGACCCGGCCCGGCCGAAGTGGGCAAAAAAGGAAACATGGACTTACCGGTATCAATATTTGCATCAGTGTCGCCCATCGAGGAGTTTGTTTAGAAAATACGGAACACGGGAACCGCGAGTCGACGAGAGCCGCCCAGTCGGAAACAGTAAAGCCCGGCTGTAAACCCGGGAATTCTCAGGCCGAACGGAACCCGCGCCCAACGCACGCTGGCGCTCGGGTTTCACGTTGGTTAGTATTTAAGTGTCGAGCGTGGCTGGAAGTGCAGGTCAATCGTACGCTAGCTTCCAGCGCGATCACTTGTCTGCCGTCAAACGCCAGTTCCATTCCGTAGTCAGTTGACGGTGAGCACTCGACCGGCTTCGAGTCATCGACGCAGACCGCTAGAAGACTCCGCGTTCGGCCAGTAACGACGGCCGTTATCAGCTTCCTCACATTCTCGCCAGACATCGCGCGCCAACAAGCGTGTGTCAAGCGTAACAACCGGTGAGTAAATGTTTAGAATTTCCCGACCGGTTTTTTTGCCGGTTTGTGCAAAACACGTTCGACGGTGCGTAGTGCAAGTACGAGCAGAGGTACGTAGTGGCGTTACGTACCAGACCCGCTCGAGTGTATGAATGAAAACATGGTTCGATGGTACGTGAAACAGACTTGAACTAGTGCGACCACAAACACTGTGTGTAGTTTGTAAGCGAAAGTGATGGCCTCTCGATTGCCGGATGGCGGTTACGTCAGGAGTACCTTCCGAAATGGCCAAGAAGTGATGGTGCCCAGCCCTCCTGGGTATGGCGTCCATTGTGTGTTTGCGCGCCAAAGTCGGTCATTTCGAATTATGATCGTACCGATGGTGCCGGTAATCATCGATTAGACGCGCATACAATAC
This sequence comes from Anopheles cruzii, assembly GCF_943734635.1. Taxonomy (NCBI): domain Eukaryota; kingdom Metazoa; phylum Arthropoda; class Insecta; order Diptera; family Culicidae; genus Anopheles; species Anopheles cruzii. The sequence continues at coordinate 33,904,898 of NC_069145.1, forward strand.
ACGCCGGCCCAGAGTGGGTCACTGCTAATGATGGCCCCTTTCGGGTTCTCTGCCGTACAAGTGAACTCAGCTAGATCTTCGCTCGTTACACCATCCCCAACCAAGACCACCGTTTGGTTACACCTGGTCCCCCCCAGCATGCCGTCATGGCCTGCCGGCGAACCTTGATCATGGAGCGCGTGCCAAATGTTAGCCGACATTGCCATGTTTTTACTGCGATGCGCAGAAATGTAAGGTCTCCACGGTTTGCCATTTTTGTGTCTCGGAAGGCGAACCCGGTAGTCGGCGGGAGTGTTTGTAGAGGATTTTAATTGAGTAATCCCCCTTCTACGAACCCCAATTTGGTGTTGGCGTTAGTGCGGTTCTTTAGGTTTCGGGTATGTTCCGGCATTCTGATTGTGGTTCTAATGCCGCTCTGATGATATTCCAAAAAATCGGCGTTCCGATTGGGTTACCTTAGCTAGTGCCAATGGAATGGCCAACGGCTACAATTGAATGCTATTTGTGGCACACTTTTTACGTGAATCAGCGACTCCCAAAGTCTTCAATCATCTCACGTCTATCATCGCTCAGCCGTCTCAGTTGAACGATCGTAATTCATTAATGTGCCGGACTGTGATTTGTTGGTTTGAATTTAATTAAACATCGCTATTAGGGCTGCTAGTGAGGAAGCACTCAGTGTGTTGTTATGGGAACTGTAGCAGCATAAATTATGGTCGACATGAGTTGGTGTGTTTTTATCGGTAGTTATTAATTTATTCTGAAAGTGTAGAAGGGTTCTTTTTGTCGCACTTATCTACATGTTTTAACGTCCATCTAATAATTACATTGTGTTATGTATTATCAACAAGACCACACCGGCGCAACGGTTTAAATTCTAGCGGTTATTGTGATCGAACTTACATTTAATTTCCTCTTCACAAACGATAACAGAATCTAAACCATTACCATGTCTTTTTTTTCTACGGCTCGACAGAACCAATTGTACTTTCACTATTGCTCGAATGCTCGTATTTAACATAAAAAAAACCTTCCCTTGTTATACAGTGCGAAAGTCGTTGCATAATCAACAGCATTGAAGCGTGACGTTTCGCGTAGCTGAGAAGCTGACGCAAAACGGCAAAGTCCTTGAACTTGTAGACGAACCATCAGAACTCGTTGCTGCTCGGTGGACTGCTCAATGGGCCAGCGGCCAGATGCAGATGTGGTTATTAAACGCTAGTTCACTAGCTTCAACACTAGACAAGCCGGAGCCGGACAAGCAGTGGGCCAGCAGTAGGGTTATCCATTGTACCATAAAAAAGGGGCCATTGGCGCGTTCTAGTTCACATGTGCTTGCAGCTCTTTTAAACAGCTCTAGGCCTTATGGATGATCAGTTTTTTTTTTAAACATCTATTTGTCTTCACACATCGGAACGTCCGGGGATGTTGTGCTGCTAAGTATGCAACAGCAACGATAGCCATTTACAGAACCAATATTGTTTTCCGACGAACAAGTCGACTCCGGTGGTGTGCGCTGTAGAACACTATTCTCTGCATCTCTGATCGTCGTATTTGAAAGCAGCTACTGATGTGATCATGTTTGATTTTACAGAGATGCAACTGCTGAAAGGGTACGGGCAGCTCGTGCTGCTCAACTTCCTGATGTTTATGTCCTGGCGCCCCGGCAAAGGTAAGCGTCGGACCGAAGGCTCCAAATCACTCCGCGCAACAAACAATGTTCATTAATACTGTTCTCTTTGCAGGATTTAATGTTCCAAACTACGGTGCACCTTACCGGGGCACAACGCTCAAACGAGTGTCGCCAGCGGCTGATAGCGAATACGGTAGTTACTTCCCTGATGAAGAAGCCTTCCCTAGCTCACGGCACGGAGTTACTCAAGATGTACGTCGTGCGAAACTCAGCGCAGTTTCGAATCCGGATTTCTACTTTCCGCCCGATCCAGAAGCCGATCTGGTCGAAACCGATCCACCGGAGTCCGCGCCGGAGGGTCGGAAGTATCGGCCGCAGACCGCTCCATCAGCGTCGTCGGCGTTCTCCTACAACCCGAAGGATAAAAACGGTCCACCCAACTGGCACCGGATCGATGCTCGTTGCGGAGGGCGCTACCAAAGTCCAATCTTACTGAACACGAGCAGTGCCTTGCTGGTGAATCGCAAGCGACCCCTACGCCTGGAAGGTCAGACCAATGTGCCACAGTCCATCCTGCTGCAGAATGATGGCCATTCGGCCAAGTTCACCTACAACTGGCGCGCCGGTGATCGTCCCAGCTTGAGCGGTGGTCCGCTCAAGACCAACTACCTTTTCCAGCAGTTCCACTTCCACTGGGGCTCAAATAGTTCGTTCGGCTCGGAACACGTGTACGACTATCAACGCTACCCGATGGAAATCCATCTCGTGTTCTACAATGGCCTCTACAGCTCGTTCCAAGAGGCCAGCGAACAGGTAGATGGAATCGCCGTGGTTGGACTGTTCTACGAGATCTATCAGCACTCGGTGGACGAGCAGCTGAACACGTGGACGCAGTTCTTGCGCAACGTCATCAGACCGGGCGACGAGTTCACGATTCAGTTGATCGACACTTTTCCACTCTACGAAGTGCTGGGAGATGTGGAATGGCCGTACTTCTCGTACGCAGGAAGCTTAACCACGCCGCCCTGCTTGGAGACTGTCACGTGGATCGTGTCCGCCAAACCGCTGCTGGTAACGGAGAAGGAAATGACTCAGTTCCGGCGTTTGCGGTCAGAAACCGGCAAGATGGCAAACAACTTCCGGCCGGTGCAGAAACTGAACTACCGTCGAGTGTTCTTGTACTGACACCAAGACTGAGCTACGGATCAGTGAGGACGATCGTCAAAAACGGGCTGTTGACTGTTCCGCGATAAAAAAACGACTGACGCACGCAGCGTTCGTCCTTCTCAGCTCCAAACCAAAGGAACACCAATGCGAGTAGTAAGGGCCATTTCAGAACGTTTTGATTTTCTGGGCGACCTGAATGCCGCGATCACAGTATTAGCTAGAAATATAGTGAAATCCTCCTCTTAGGCGTAGCCATACTTTACGGCAAAGCAATTTCAAAGTGTTGTTCTTTTCTAATTCCGAAATCAACGTGTGTATAATGGTTTGTAATAAGTTACAGTTCAAACCAATTTACGAGACTAAATGGTTGAATGTTTTTTCGTGTTGGCGATAAAAACGTCCTTTGTTCATTCCTCTAAGATGACGATTTTGACTACAATTTAGCGCTCTTGAGTAAAAATTCATATCGCATCTCCCGCGGGTATCGTGAATAAACCGACCAACATGAAATGACATGTTGAAGACAACGCCAAATGGACGTACAAGAACCGAGCAAAAACCCTTCAGTATCAGGGCAAGCGATGTGTGTAAGATTGCTTTAAATACAACATACCATTCCAGATACCACCATGTAACAATGGGCAGAGGAGCGCTCGTGACAAGCCCGTGAGAAACCCCCAGAAACGCTGGGTAAATCTGGTCTTATGTCTTTCCAACGTTAGTAGCTTTCAACAGTCTATGCAGCCAGATGCAACAGATTGTTAGCGTGTAAGTAATTATGCCTGCTGATTTCGCTTCTGTTTCTGCAATATCGTTTATATATATAAGGTCGATTTTAATCTCTTATGGTCACGTGGAGTAGACGACGAGGATTGGTGCAATGGAAGAGTTTAAGTAACTTCGTATTAAAAAGCAGCAACAGGATTCTAAACCCTTGTACTTTAAAATAATACCGCGGCCAGTTTCGGTAAGTAATTGTGATAGTTTTACGTAGTCCGCTGGAACAGGTGTAGTGACGTATAGGTTTCCATGTTGTCTGATTAAAACTGACAACAAACAGAAGACGATCAATACGCCATAATCGGGATGGTATTTCCCCGAAAGAATCGTTGAAGGCTAACTGGTTTTAAGCTAACTTTTAGAGAAAAATGCTTGAGACAAGATAGACGACCTCTCCAATGATAATCTTGACCCCAAGACCTGCTCCAAGCTACAGACAGTGACGGACATGCGTAGAGATTTGAGGCGAGATGCGACAGCAATCAGGACACCACCACCTCGCTCGCGTTGAATCACGCACCGATCTCGTGAGCAGAACAGAACATTGTTGATGAAACGTCCGGGAGCAGGATCACGTGCCACTCACACTCCATCAACCCCGTTAGTCGGAGCTTTTTCCGGTTACATGCGAATTCGGGATCGCGATTTCTCGGCGGCATCTTACGTACAACAAAAACAAAATCATTCAAATTCCTTCTCAAGGTCTCCAGTTCATCGATTTGCGTCACTCTGGCTACTCTGGAACGAACTATCGACGATCCCCCGCCACCCCCCGAAACTAATGCGGTCCAGCCCGTTCTTATTAAGAACAAAATTTCCGCACCCTTGGTATTGGTAATAGACCGCATGATCATCCGTATTGGTAGCCGTGCCCTGCAGCAAAGATGTCAGCGACGGGTCAGCAGTGATGGAGAACGATGTGGCGCCTTGGAGCCTTACGCACCGACTTACGCACGACGGTATTGGTAGGTCAACGAGCGACTACAAAAGTTTGCGAAAATCAATATCAGACAGTGAGTCGCGAATAAGCTCTCCGTGAGGACACAATCCTGATGAGAAATTGGGATACATCGTGCCGAGTCGCGAAGCATATTAAAAATTGGTTAAATATTCTTTGGTCGAAAGTGAAAGTGATAATTAGGATAGGGACTGGAAACGGAAGTTGAGTCGCAAAGCATTCTTTAGGCTTCAATGAACGGGAAATGCTGACTTTTTTTACCAAACGCCAAGTAGTTTCAGTGAATTAGTGACTTAATCGATCGTTGTCAAGTTCGAACACGTACAAAGAAAGTACAACACTACGAATTTTGTTTATCATCTTAATGGGAATTCGCTGCTGGTAATGAATATTTATAAAAAAAGGGTAAAAAGATTCTGTCGTAAATTTCGTAAATTCGTAAATTTCTCGTAAAATTTCGTCGTCTGTCGTACATTTCGAGCTCGATTTTAATCGAATGAACCCAATAAAAATGGCTGAGAAACAGCGGATTCCTGTTACTTATGAATAAGCCGTGTTCCTATCATCCTAGCGGTCGAATAAGGAATCCGATGGGATTGATTACCGCATTTTCAAAGCCCAGAGGTACGACAACCATATTTAGTCAGCAGCAGCGGACTTCAACGGTACAGCAAGCGAAGAACGTTTAAGTTTGCTGCTCGTGTTACGTATTTGAACGACTTTAATCAATGTGATGAAGTTAAATATTAAAGATCGGATGTTTTGATAGAATATTGTATGAATTGGGTGTTTTGTGGTGTGAAATTAAAAAAAACTCCATAACTATTTCCCAATAGTACGAACTTTAATTTAACAAGAGTGCAAGTACAAATTTCCAAACGCAGAATATTGTTGATAATCGAGTTAATGCACAATGTCTCTGCACTTATTTGCTTCTGTGTTTCATAATTATTTTACGTCTATTGACCTTAAAATTATTCAACCCACCCTGCGAGACGGCTGTTATCGTCCATCAGTTAGTCGAAACAGCCACTTTTCCACTATCAACACTTCCGAATCACGTTACACTATCAGAAAGGACGCGGTAGTTAACGCTACTTTAACGACCAATTAATAGATCCATGATGCTTCGGGGATTTTGCGATCGTTTCGCGGTCACGTTGGCCAATTTGTCTCGTCGGAGACGCATCCTGGACACACAGGCTGGTTGAACCGATTGTTCGCTCTTTTCGGCAGGATGCCACACGATGGTGTCGTACCCTATGTTTTGCGAAGCAAACTACCGACGATATCACCGATGCACCGATCACCGATAACGATCACTTCCTATCCACCCCGCTTCAAACAGTTCGTTGCAGTTTTTGTGCCACGGCCTTAGGGTTCGTTCGCTAGCAGAGTTACAAATTTACACCAAAAATTCTAGCGTATGCAACACGATTCGCCACGATACTGTGGCCTGCCGGGAGCCGCCAGTTGTTGGTCACTGTAAAAACGCAATCTACTTCCGCCATCACTTTTGCTGTGTCGATAGCGCCGATCGCTGTGACAGCAGAACCCCTAAACTAACGCGCTTATAAAACCCTCGCTCCAGCTCCAGTGGTCACTCAAAGTGAAAAGTGCGCCTCTGAAAAAGTGGACAGCCACTAAACAACACGGTCACTACTTAAACTTTCGTTCGATCGTAAAAAGCAGCTGCGAAATGAGTAAAAACCTCATTAGTGGCGTGACGTGCTGCGGGCTACTGTTACTTGCCCACTGCTTTCTGGCGGTAAACGGTAAGCGAATGGCGCACACACGGCGAACGCCACGGCCCATCACTGATCGTGTCCTGCACCGTTTTGTTTAGCGGATTTTTCCTACGATGACCCGGACCGCTGGGCGGAAACGGATCCCGAATGTGCCGGCTCACGCCAGAGTCCGATCGACATCGTGCGGGCGGCGACGGTCGCGGCTCCCGAGCAGGACTACCCGTTGAAGCTGCAAGGATTCTTTCGCCAGCCCGTCACGATCACGGTGGAGAACAACGGTCACACGGCCCAGTACACGTTCGGGTGGAGCAAGGATAGTAACCGGCCAACGATTCGGGGTGGGCCGCTGGGCAGCTCGATCTACGCGTTCGAGCAGCTCCACTTCCACTGGGGTGCCGAGGACGATCGCGGCTCGGAGCACACGTTCGACGGGCAGGCTCTGCCGCTGGAGGGACACTTTGTGTTCTTCAACCGCGAGTACGGCACGTTCGAGAAGGCCGTCGAGCAACCGGATGGTCTGGCGGTGATGGGTGTGCTGTTCGAGCTGCGCGCAAACCGGGCCGACGCCAAGTGGGCACGGCCGCTCGGCAAGATACGGCAGGCCGGATCCAGCGCCACGCTCACCGGTAAGGATGTGTTCAGCCTGAACGATGTGGCCGGCACCGACTGGGACCGGTACTACTCGTACCCGGGCAGCCTAACGACGCCTCCGTGTGCCGAGAGTGTGACCTGGATCGTGCGCAACGAACCGTTCCCGGTGGCCCCGAAGGATCTGCGGGCTTTGCGGAACTTGCTCGACTCGAACGGTGAGCCGCTGGTTGACAACTTTCGACCGGTGCAACCGCTCAACGACCGTACGGTCACGCGCTACGGGTTCTAAGCATACGCGCCCTCCGGCCCAGCCTCTTCCATGCTGGCCCGATGCTGGGCACTACCACCCCCAACACACTGCACACCAAACCTTTTGCACACCCTCGAGCATAGAGCATTGTCGCCGTGGACGCTGGAATTCCGGGCCTAGTGGGCTTGCGGATATATTACACTTACGCGACGGTGCTCGACCTATCGCCTAGAACGCGCGGAACGACCGGAAAACTGGTTATGGGCCGGGGTAAGCTTTCGTTTCACGGTCAACCATTAATCAGCCAGCCAGGGCGCTCAGAGTTTGGGATAAGGTCTGGTGGGAGCGGCCGCCACAGACGTGACCGGAGAGTGATAGCATTTCTATCGGCAAACGTGAACGGTCCGTGGCTGCTGCATGGTTCGGCACGGAGCGAACTGTAATGACGACGCCGCGTGTTTCTGTTGAGATAATTTGACCGTTCGAATAAAGCTAAGTCGAGTGAAGACCTTCGGTTTACCTCATTTTTTTCCAACGTCCCAAAAGCTGCGAAATAAAAACATCAATGCCTTTCCCGGTTTTAGTCGCAAGGTTACGCGGAGAGCAATTGCTGCCACTTCCCGCTCGGCCGCGGTCTGACAATGGGTCGCAGCCGTCTAAATCGCACGCTTCCTGGGCTATTCGCTATCAGCGTTAAAAATCGTATCACCACGCGCGCCGTGGCATTGGCGCTCACCGCATGGGTCAGCACATGTGCGCGGCGCGGTATGTTTGGAACTGTCAGCAGAGTGCGAGTCTTTCTCTCGCGGCGAGGCCTGGGTGAAAATTGCCGGACCACGTTGGCGCATTTTTTTCCAATTCGTCCGCCCATGCCCATGGTGGAGCGTAAACAAATGTGGTCCCCGCCATTCGTTGCTCGACGAGCTCGAAACAAAACTAAACATACAAAAGAAGGAACAGCTCAGCGGTGTTGGGCGGTGGTCGTCGCCAGGGCACGCTGGACCAAGAACAACAGCTCTTTAAAACCAGACCGCCGACGGGCGGCGCCATTTAGAAGCGGTTCAGCGTTCCAGCAGCGCGGAAGTTCCTAGTGAGGCGAGCTCGTGCCGGGAACCCGGATCTCTTGTGGGTGGGTTGGGCTGCTCTGGTGGGCTGTTACAGTGCAGTTGGTTCCAGAACTGGTCCCGAGGAAGACGCCAAGGGTTCGCGGGTGTGACTGATTCGACAACCTTGCTCTACTTCACCGCTGGGACCTGCCATGAGTGCTTTGTGCCTGTCGTTGCTGTTTGCCTGTCAGCCGGTGGTGTTTAGCCGAGGTAATGCGTTAGAGTAGCTCGCAGTTTATCCAGACGCCAGGAAGTCAAACGTGTCACACACGACGTTTCCCTTTCGGTTGCAGGTCTGCAGGACGAGCGCAGTGACTTTTGGTGGTCGAAAGGGTATCCCGGGCACCCGAACGATATCGATTACGGGCAACATCCGGCAGCGAGTGGCGCGCGGCAATCGTCGTCAGCATCGGCATCCTGGAGCTACTCGATCAAGGATGCGGTTGGGCCGCCAAACTGGAGCATCGTGGCTCCGGCGTGCGCCGGCCTATACCAGAGTCCGATCAACATCGTCACCAAAGAGACACTGTTCATCCGCAAGAAGGTCCCACTGGAGCTGGAAGGATTACGCAACCTGCCGTCGGCAATGACGGTCGAGAACGAGGGCACTTCGGTGAAGTTCGAGCCACACTGGAGCGGCCGCACTCGGCCAACGCTCCGAGGAGGCCCGCTGCGGAATAAGTACATCTTTGAGCAGCTCCACTTTCACTGGGGTCCGGAGAATACGCTCGGCTCGGAGCATTCGCTTGATGGGCAAAAGTTCCCGCTCGAAGTGCATCTGGTGTTCTACAACGGTTTGTATGGTTCGTTCGACGAGGCCAAACGCGAAATGCACGGCCTGGCGGTGGTTGCCTTTTTCTACGAAGTCGTCCCCAACTCCGAGGACTACTCGCTGAACCGGTGGACCAACTTCCTGCCGCCCGTTCGCAAGTCCGGCTCAGCGTTGGAACTTTCGTTTAGCAAATCGTTCTCGCTGAACAGCGTGATCGGTGCTATGGGGTGGCCCTATTACTCGTACGAGGGTAGCCTGACGACCCCACCGTGCCTGGAAACGGTCACCTGGATCGTGGCGTCGAAGCGGCTCGCCATCACGGAGCGGGAGATGAATCTGCTCCGAGCGCTGGACGGAGCTACCGGGGGTCCGTTGCTCCAGAACTACAGGCCCACCCAGCCGGTCAACAATCGACGTGTTTTCCGGTACTAGAAGCATCATTCCAAAGTTGGCTTTGGCATGGCAGAGTGTTGTAGCGCGTGTTGCATACTGTTAGGCGTAAGCGATTTGCTTAGGAGATCATCGGAGATCGATCCCGAACAAATCTCGTGTCGCGTCGAAACCAAAGTCGCTGCTGTCCTGATGTTTAATTCGTGTTAGTTCACCATAGATCTTTATAATGTTCCTTGACCGTTGAAAACGAAATACAAATTTAGTGTTGTAAGCCATCGAAACCGAACGATCGAGCATCGCGGGACTTTGGGATCATCCAACAAAACCGTACCTTCACTTACCGTTGGTCAGCATTCTGCTTCAGGGTAGTAGAGAGTCAAGTCTTTTTTCGGACCTGTGTTCAAAAAGTCATGATCGGGGTTTTCTTTAAAAGTAGTATTTAAATTGTATTTCATTCTCGCTATCACTCTCACTAGCTTACTCTTCGTTTCGCTCCCGCACATGCTGTGCTTGCTTTTTCTAGTAAATCGTTCCGACGCCCCTTATATCTTACTATGTTCGATTCGAATGCCTTGTTTTAATTTACTGTTTCTCTCCAAACTGAACTATCTGTGTTGTTTGTTGTCCTTTAATGCTGATCGCTGCTTAACGGGTAGTCTCTGAAAACTATGCTTAATTTATCTCCTATATATCATAATACAGTAAGAAACGAAGCGACCAACGCCCGGATCGTACTGTCGTTCCACTAACCTAACTGGATGAGAACCGAGCGTATGTTAGGCGGAAATTGGGCGAACTAAGTGCTGGGTCAAGAAGTGTCATTCCGACGGAATACCAACGGAACCGGAATCGCGAGCTCGGAGTGTGTCTCGGTATTTTTTGAAAAGTAGAAACAAAAGATTAAATTGCAACACATGCACCACAAAGTGTGTTACGCGGTGTGTTGCACGTTGCGTTTCAAGTTAGATACGCGGTTGGTAGCTTGTTGAGCGGAACGGACTAGCAGAAGTCTTATGAGGAGCGTCCCGGTACGGTGCAAACTGCACGGCCCGTCCGAAATTGTTTCCCGTTTTGTGAAATCGATCCCAGCCCATTCCCAGGACAGGTTGATAAAAGTTGACACTAGAATGAGCATTTGGAAGTAAAAAAGGAGGCGACAAAATGAGTAAAAATGTTCGCACAACGCGGATGATCGCTGCCAACATGTAATTTTTTCGAAGGAAGGACCTTTTCCCAAATCGTGATCTGCATCTAAGTTTTCCAACCCACTTTCGTTTGCTTTCGTCATGCGTGCGTGGATGCAGACTTTCGCTGTCATTCGCGTGTCACCGAACACGCGCCGTCAGCGCGCAGTCGTCGGGCGGCTCTGCGAAACATGCCACTCAGTAGTTATACGGTCCGTACTGCGATCCGTGGTAGTATGGCTGCGGATAGAGCTGAGGCTGGGGGAAACCACCGTACGGGTAGGGAGGCTGCTTTTGGGGGTACACTGAAACGAGAGAGATAGAATAGACGCAAGTTAGTGCCATGGCCGAGTGGACAACACCGGGAATCACCCTCCCTTACCGGGCATCAGATACTGCAGGTTCAGCTGTTCTTCCTTTTCGCGCTCACCCCGCAGACAGACGGCCGCTCCGGATAGCAGGATCGAGGCCAGCAGACTGCAGGCCACACCGGCCCAGGCCACAATGTACGACCAATCGTATGACAGACGAGTATTGTCCCGGAGTACCTGTTTCGAGGGCAGCACCAAGAGGTTAGTCACGGTCACGAAGAATATTATCACCCGCCGACCACGAGCCACTTACAGAGTTCCACTGCTGGTAGTACTCCTCGCCGACCACCTTTTCCTTCTCGAAAAACTCCACCGTATGCCAGAGACCCATCGCGCCGGCAGCGAGCAGGCACGCGGTGAGCATCAGTATGGCCGTCGCTGTTATGGCACCGGCCGAACGCTTCCAGCATCCCGAAAGCCCGGTCCAGAAGGCACAGAAGATCACGACGAAACTGCAAGACCGGGTTCAGAATGAGCTCAGTTTTATCCCGACACGTCAAGGCACGTCGAGGGCCGTGCTGGTGGCTTACCTCAGTATGAAGGCGGCAATGACGGAACGTGCGAGATGGAGTCGGGTCATGATGTCATCGCTGTATGAGTCGGATTCCTTGCTTTCGTCGTTCGCCGGGAAGTAGTCAATGTTGGAACAGTGTGTTTCCACCGGCGACAGGTAGATTTGAACTGTGGAGCCGTGTGTAGATGGTGAGAAAAGACAATCAGGAAAACATGGACCAGAACGAAGAATGGACCCTGTAATACTTATGTTACCCTGTTTCTTTACGCATGAGTTGCGCGAGACCATAAACTTGACACATATAAATTGGGTCATCGATCGCTTTATTCGCCATCACAACCGCCGATCTATCTGCTGCTGCTTGGTCTGGAATAGAGACTCGATCGACGATCTCAAACGAGGCCTACGTCTGTCCTTCTGGACGGCCTAAGAACTCTTTGTGGGCTGTTTCGTCGTCCGACATTCTCATGACATCACCATCCCACCGGAGTCTGTTGTATCGTATACGCTGTACGACTGCCGCTGTTGTAGCGACTTCTCCATCGTCTCTCGACACAAACGGGGCCAAAAACCAATCCGAGCATCTTCCTCTCGGACACAGCTAAAAGGTTTTCGTCAGTTTCAGGCTGGGTCTGTATAACGCCAGCTTTGACCGACTCGACGCTAGATGTGAGCAACATAGTTTCCTCAGAATGTAGAACGAGTCTGCTAGCAAAATAGCGTGAATCTCCTTAGTTAGGTCGTTGATATTGCTAACCTTAGACCCTACATAGGTAACGCTCGACGCTGTGTACCTTCCAACAGAGTTTGCACCAAATCTTTATCGATAACTCAAGCAGCTCTGATCAACAATTCCAGCAAATTTTATATGCACACGTCCACGCACGCTTGCCAACGAAAGATTTTATTTGAAACGCATGCCGAAGAGCGAGCACTTTCAGAAAATCGGTATAGAAACCGCTAAATTCACCAATTGCGGTTGAATAAGCGAAACCGCGGGGAGGCAAAAGCCGGAGCCACAAGAAAAACCCTTCGGCACCGCCTTTTCAGGAGGAAGCCGAAGAAAGCGCCCGTCGCCACCGTTGTGGCATTGTGGCGATCAAGATTTCTCCTTGATGGTGCACCACCACACCACAAGTGGGCTCTCCATCACCCACCATCACCATCACCATCATCATCATCACGGGAGGCACATCGCAGTCAAGCGTCGGAGGCAGCGTGTGCCGGCAGAATGCGGTGCATTATTGAATACAAAATGGACGTCGTTATGCGTCCATTGATCTTGCGCAAAATGTCGATCACGTCCCGTGCGTGATCCGTGCCGTGCCGATACCGCGCCGGCATTAGTGCCATTCTCTCGCACCAGTGCCATGCATGCTTCAGTACGTCCTCTCAGTCGGCAGCCGGCCGGCGGAAAAGTTTAGTTTTCTTCGCATAATTTTACACAAATTAAGGTGAAATTGAAATTGCTTAATTGGAAGACGATACCTGCTGCTTCCTGCGAGGGTGCTGTGCCCAAGGCGGGGGGTGGGGGAACTTTATGATTCATGACGGCGGGATGGCCGGTGGTGCAAAAAATGGCCGCGACGGTCGAATCGATCGTCGGAGCCGCGCGAGAGAGTTACGCGAGATCGAAGCCGAGTGCCAATAAATCTGCCGTCGGCCGGGCTCGTAAGAAGCAGGGGTCATGTGGCAAGAAGATGGGAACCGAATCGCAACGGCCGTGCCCGTGGGCCGCATGTGCATGTGGTTGAAGAAAGCGAGAGTTGATGGATGTTGATGCTTCTTATTTTCGCTGGAAAATTGACTGCATTAGTCTGGTGCGCTGTTGGGTAATAGGCCGCCCGAGGCCCCCTGAGTCATAATGACGGGCTCACTCTCACTGCAGCAGTGCGCTGTGCTGAAATGTGGAACCTGGCGCATCCCTTCGAGTGATACGCGTTAGGCGTAATTAAATTTCCCACCAGACCAGTTCGATCGTTACTGCGCGCCAACCGAAGCATAAAGTCCCTCGAAGATGGCGAACTGATGCACAGAGCCCACAGTTCGAGACCCGAGACGCAGCAAACAAATCAAATCAGTATCGGTCATCAAACAGTTTACAGTTGTGCCGTTCGGTTAATTGAAATCAAAATTCAGCTCAAATACTCGGACCATTCCGCAGTCCGTCTCTCACGGTTTCGTTCGAACGCGACGGTCAAACAATTAGTTCTGTCCACCGTTCGGTCGTTGCGGTTCGCGAGGCGAACGCATTGCGCGACAACCGACGGGGCCACCGAAATCGGTCAACCTAACACAAACACAGCCCCCGGGGGGGGGTCATAAATATTCTGTCACCGTTACACAAAAATGCGATTCACAACGGTACCCCGAAGCCGAGCGCCGTGCGTTGTGATTCGCATCACAATCCGCGACGATTGGCCGCCAAACAGTGACTCAATCGTTGCGCTAACCTTCAAAACAATCATCCTCACTAATGGCCCGGCCAGAGGTAAGAGGTTCGATGCGACGGATCGGTTGCGCCAGAAGCTAACAGACGGAGCAGACCAGCTGCACACCTTGATGAACTGTTTGCGGCGCAACGATCGACGCAACGTGCCACGTGTGCAGCAATCGAATGTCAAAAATTGCAATCCCAAAAGCGCCGGCGCCCGAATTGCCACCACATGGGCATTACTTCTTCTCGAGAGCCACCTTGGAGTCGTCTGGCAAAACAAACCGCCAACCAAAGTGCTCCGAAACAGGCCCATTTCCTTACGAGAGGCCTGTGCGTATTTTTCCAAAAAAATTTCAACAACAACACTCCGGATCCGGCCAGCCGTTTGGCGTTATTGTTTGGCTTATGTTCCGGCACGTATCAAAAACGTACCATTTTTCAGAAAAATAAACCCCAAAAAGGAAAACAGAAACGGCTTCGTGTGCAAGGCCGCACACTATCGATCGCACTTGAGATTGGAGCACTTTCGGCTGTCGGCCGCCATTTTTATGATGCGAAGGCCATCGAATGTGGGCGACCGTGTGGGTGTGGATTTGGATTGTGTGTGCAACGTCGTGGCATCACATCGCCACAATGCCACATTGCCACAGTTTTATCGCCCAATTTTCACCTCTACTCGTGCTTTACGCCATGCGCTAGGGATCTGTTCTTAAACAGAACAACCGCACATTAATTGCGAAAAAATAAGAATTTAATTGGCGACGTACGGAATCTGACTGTTAACGATTTTCTCCAATTAGTGGTGGAGTTCTTCTGCGGTTCCCTGCTATGCTCGCAACGGCGCCGGAAAACAAACACAACCCCCAACGGCCATTAAATTGGACGGGAGACATGGCAACGAGAATACACTGTAGATCAGCTTTCCGCTTCGTCAAACGAGAGTAAAAGGTGTAAGGTGGCCCAAGAAAGGAGCGTTACTTCACCGGCCACCAGTACGCGATCGGCATCGGCTTTAATTTCGATAGTTTTGCAACATTCAAGAATGGAGAACGGTTTCCTCCGTGAAGAGGCAGCACGTGTGAAATGTACCGTGGATCGTGTAATAGTGCATCCCGTTACGGGCCGATCCCGCCGGGAGCATCTCGATCGAGAATTCAGTTTTTTAATTAGTATCGTATCGAGAGCTTAACGTGCGGCAGGAAGCAGAAACCATGGCCGTTGCTGTTTGGAAAGTTTGTTCGAGTGCTACCGCCGAAGTTTTGGGCGCCTTCAGACGAAGGCTTCTATCCCGGCGGGGCACTTTCTGTTACGTTGACCCGGTTTTTTTCCTTGTTGCTGCCAGCCAAGTGACCAAATGACCATCTGGTGCGGCGTTGGGCGAAACAATGTCACCGTTTCAGCGATGGCAGATTGAGGTGTGAAGAAAATTAATGGAACCTTCCTGGAACACCCGTTAGGTTGAGTCGATTCGAGTGGCCGCCCGATCATCAATCATTTGGAGTCGTTATGAAAATGGCCCCAAGCTTTGATGTCTTTTTTTTCATAGACGAACGGACTGGGCCGTTTTTATAACATTGATGGCGTTGACAAGGAAATATCAAGGGGAAAATATGACAGGGATGATCAGGTTAAGCTATTGACAATTACGTTTTTATGATATGCTATACAAAAAACAACCGATTCCAATAAACCAACTCCAACTCTGATCTGATCTGATCAAACAACTTGATCTGATTTCTAGTTTACACTCGTGCTGTTTAATTATTTTTTATTTGTTCCATTCCGTTGTGAGTTACAGGGTGTTAACAATGGAAGACAAAGAAAAAAATCAGTACACTCTACATTTTTCGTTTGACGAAGGCGACAAAGGCGTAAGCTGAATGTTAAAATTGTGAATGCTGTTTATGGTTATCAGCTGATTACGTGCAATTTCGGTTTCGTCGATTCCGTTCAGGCATTTTTGATGTCAAAGATCCACCTCGCACAGACAGGCCCGTCGTCGAAAATGTCGATAAAATCACAGAAATAATCGAAGTTGACCGGCATGTTAGTAGTCGCCCAGAAGCTAAGGATCGACCGTAAGACAGTTTTGAACCTTTTGCGCAAAGCTGGATTCAAAAAGAAGCTCAATGTTTGGGTTCCACATCAATTAACACCGAAAACACAGGTTGGATCGAGTTTCCACCTGCGAAGCTTTGACCACCGATTTCTTAAACGAATGGCGATGTCAAATGGGTCTCGTAGTCATCGTGGTCAAAGTGTGATGAAGCAGCTCAACCGGTGGCCAAGCCCGGACAAACGGCCAGGAAGGTTTGTATTTGGTGGACTTGAAAGGAATCATTTAATATAAGTTGCTTCCGTATGGCAAAACACTAAATTCGAATCTCTACTGCCAATAACTGGGCCGTTTGAGGGTAGTGATTGACCTGAAACGACCGGAATTAGTCAACAGAAGTGCCAGAAACTCCGGAAGCTTAGTTGGGACGATTAAATGCATCCACCACATAGTCCGGGGCCTGGCACTAAGCCATTAGTCCCTTTTTCTGGCATTACAAAATTTCCTGAATGATATGAAATTGGGATCTAGAGAAGATTGCTAGCGTTTTTCGCCAATGAGGACCAAGATTTCACGCAAAACACGCAAAATGTTTACAAGTAATTCGGCTAACCGTTGCAGTCCCTGCAGATCTTTGAACCCAATCAAATAGCGAAACATGGACATGGGAAACAGTCTCCTTCTGGAAAAGAAAACATTCCTGGTTGATAGAATGTTTGCTCCCAATTATTTTACTACCCTCTGTCGATTAGTTTCGCCATGTTGCGCATCCAACGTAATGGACCGAAAATCCTGCGTTGCGCGTCCGCGTAGAAGAGGGTGTTTCCAAACCAAAAAAAAACAAAGGTCCAGGGGGTCTGGGGGCTTCGGTTCCATTGGCCGGGCTTTTCGGGAAACCCATTTCCCAACGCCCGGTCCCATGTGTGAGGAAGTGAGAAAATTGGCAACGAGCGCAAAGCCGAGCCCGGGAGACGATGATGATGATCCCAGAGAAACGGGTCTAAAATTCAATTAATGCGCCCAAAACGAAAGGCCAGTGCTCGAGATTAAAAATCCGTAAGAGCTGGTCGGTTCTATCTCGGGTTTTTTTTTCGGGCAGGAAGAAGAACCGAAACTCATTAATAGTGCATGAAATCACCATTATTATCGGGAGCGGCCCACAGTGTGAGGTTCGGTTGGCTTTTCTGGTTCTGGCGGATGGAGAAACAATTTCTTTCTCCGTTTCTGGCGGCGGTTGTAGACCTCCTTCGTTTCACAGTGCCAACGCACCGCCCGTGTCTAGGTGTCTCGCCTGCCTCGGCCGGCAGGTTTTCATGGGTCCTCCGGCAGGTTCAGCTCGTTTACGTAATCGAACTGTACTTGGTTTTTTACTTCGCTGAGAGTTTGTGCCCTGCGTTCGGCAAAAGTTGAGGGGGCAAAGTGTATTAAAGCCGGCGCTGGGCCCTGGCAAGAGGAAGGCATCGCTCGGATCGAATCCGCCAGAATGGGATGGCCCCCCGAAAGCTTTTCACGCTGAGGACTAATGGACTGCAGGCTCAAAGCCGCCAACTTTCTTATGTGGCCCGAGCATGAATGAAGACACCATTACGATCGCCATACGCGTCATGTCATGAGGGGCGTCACGAGGCACAACCACCACCACCGAAAGTATGCTGCGGGGCGCCCACTGGCAGCGCACCAACACTGCGAAAAGGTGGCCGCCGAATATATGGCGAATGTGCGGACCGGTTACCGGAGTAGAAATCGCTGCAAAAAAAAACTCCTGCACTGCAAAGAACCTGCGCCGTTTCGTGACGGGCGCACGGGATCAATTATGGCAGCCGCGCCATAGTAAAAGTGTTGAAGTGAGAGAAAATCTTCTGGCGCGCTGGTGCACACGAGTGAAGAAAGAAAAAAGAAATGGTCACCGATTATCGTCGCTCCATTCGTGACGCCACTTTTGGAGCGATTTTCACTTTATGGTTTATGCTTGCCGGCGGACAACAAACGACCCAGCGCACCCAGAGCCGCAACCGGTGTGACTGGTTGAGAGTCGCCGGTTTTCCTATGCTCAATTTATCACCACCTTACATAGCAGCCGGAGTCTGGGAGCCGAGGACGCCACAACACGTTCGGTTTGGGTTGGAGCGGCCGAGCATAATTTCTCGACGCAGAAAGCTTTCATTTCACTTGGTGAGCTCCCAATGTAGCCCCCAATGTTTGAGGTGTGTCAAAAAGCGTTTCCCATGGGACGCACCGGGCGTTGGTTTGTTGGAATGTTTGTTCAGCGCGCAAGCGAAAAATAGTTTCGGTAGAGTCGAGCTCACCAATATGCGGCCTTTTCTTGGATGGTGTTTTAACGGAAGTGCATTAAATTTATTGCCTATTAGCAACTCTTTCATCTTCCCCAAGAAAAGGTGACAATTAATGGCATCTCCAAATGGTGTCCTTGATGAATGGCCGGTGCGGTTCACACTCTGCCACAGAACTAAGCCTCGTAATGCAAGCCACGGCATTGTTGCGACCGTAAAAAGTACAAATCTGTCTGAGTTGTTGTTTGTTTGACCGACTACATTAAAATGGGGCTCTGGGAATCAATCTCCAAATTGTTTGATTAGCCGCAATAGCGTTAGAAAAAAATGCGAGAAGTCACATCCTGCAAAGAAACCAACTTGATTAAAAATGACTCCAATTTGTTCTGAGACTCGAGCAACGCAAGAAGAACGACGACGAAGAACCGAACAATGTGGACCAAAGAACTTCCGGGGCTCATTGAGCGCAAGCCCACTAATGTTCCCATAGTTAGCAAAGCAAAGAATGTTCCTTCGCAACCGGAAATCCAAAAATCCCAGCCGTCTCCGAGTGTGCAGTTGCTTTAAGTCGTGAGAACATGCTCATACCATTTTTATTATACTCATATTTCACATAGAGCAGTAAAATATTTAATACCTAACACATTTTTCGAAAAAAAATTGGAGATCTGGCTCAAAGGACGGACGAACGTGATACTTTTGAATCTTCGATACCTTCAGCAATTGACCACTAGTGAATTGAGAAAGGTTAACAGCATAAAAAAAAAAGGAAATTTAGCTTCTAATCATTCATTGGGTTTCATGAACACCGCACGTTCGTAAAATGTTCGTGAGATTCGGACAAATCCTACACCGCAAATGGATTTCAAACATAAAATACACACGCACACTACAAAAAGGCGGATGCTGGCCCGTGCGGGAGCCATTAATTCATTAGGTAAATTGCTACCGACGAAGATTCTCGATCCGATCTCGTGTCTCGTGTCTGACTCGATTCCCAGAACGAACGAAAGCCAAATGCTTCGATTTCGCGCAACGGAAGACGAAAGACTTGAAGGCCGCCCGGTCAAATTTCAAGCGACGAACCGTCGCTCAATTCCGTTCTTCTTTCACGAGGGATCTTCTTCGAGGCTCAGAAGCCAAATCCAACACCATGGTTGGGCTCACTGCTGTCTTTATTGTTTGCTCTAGAGCTTTTCCTTCCGCCCAAAAACGTGGAACGTTTTGATTTTTTCGCTGAAGGGCATTTTTGTGCGTTGTGCAGTTGTGCCCAAAATGAAAATAGCTTCCAAGATGATTTACCGTGCCCCCGTGGGGGCCCAAATCGGGTCGAAAATGGCGGAAGAAGTGTTTCTAGGTTTCCCACTCGCACTCGCACACACTTACCGAACGAAGACGGAGGACGCTCCTTCGGGTAGCAGTATCGGAACAGGCCGCGTGTTCGCGTGTAGTAGATGAGCCGATTGTTGAAGCTGTCCGTCAGCGAGGCCGCGTCCGGATGTTTGGCGATAAAGGTCTGCAAAAGGGAATGGCGGAGGAACGGAGAAAGCAACGATTACGACCACTATGACGACGGTGCTCGAAGGATGTCGATGGCTGCATTAGGTACATCGATACCGATAAAGTACTGGAGATAAGAAATGAAAATGAAAGTTCCATCAATGAGCCTTGAGTGTAGCTCTTTTTTATTCTCTCACAGCTCATTCGAATCGAATGGGACAACAGCCCCCATGGCCCATCACCGATGCATCACCGGGGCGACGTCGGTAAAAACGTCAGCCAAACGGCCTGTTTCCACCATTAGGTGTGTCGTTTTGATTCACCGGCCACGGCCAGGCCGTGTGTGTTTTGTGACGTGACGCGGCCACGGCAGCCATATGGGGCGCTCAACTGTGAAAGTGGACCGGTTTGCGGTGGAGACGGATTCTCTTACACATAGTGGGGGCCCCCCACACACATCCATCACGGAGGCGGCCGCGGTTCGCTCGGCTGGACCGGACGGACGTTCCGTTTAAATCCATCAATCAGACTTAAACGCTTCGACCGCAAAGCGGACTCGGCAACGTGCACTGTGCTGTGGCTACAAATTTGCAGGAAAAGTAAACGGAACGCATTTCGCGCCGGTCTGCAAAGGGGGTAAAATCAATCAACCATCAACCGGCGGGAAATGCTCATTGCCGCCACCGCCGCTCGGGAAGCACGGCAAAACCGATAGGAATTGATGTCAAAACAGTGAGGCACAATGAAGACAACAAAAAACCTACAAAACGGAACTCGGCGTGCGAATAAATAGATCGGACAAGAAAATGCACATGCACCAAAAGGTTACTGAACTGGAGAGCCCGGCCCGTCTGGTGCGCTACTTCACCGCTCGGGCCGCGCGCGATGACGTGGATTGTCGGCTCCAATCAGGGGCCCCGATCTGGTGAACATCCCCCCCTCGTTGGTGGTGCTGAAGCGCAAGATGGATGATAATTTGCAACATGAAAGTAAACTCACACACAGACCGGGGTAAAATGCACACGCATAGTGTGGCCGTTGGCCGAAGATCCCGATCCATTCCAAGCCAAGACATCGTCACAACATCGTCTGACGCTTGCAATCATGTTCACGGTTCCACAAAGGGTGTGAATAAAAACGCACCATTCAAGCACCCCGTCCGGGTAGTAATTATGACCTCCTGTAGCGACGGTTTCGCACCATTCTAGAGCCGATTTTTCCGACCCTGACCCCGGTCCTGATGACCGTTGTTAGTTTTTCATTCACTCAATCACACCGTAATTCAATGTCAATGTGACTGTCAGGTCACACGTCACACCGTTCAGGTTGAAGACCCAGCAAGGGCTATTGTTGTTACAAGCAAAGAAAAACATTGACCATGCACTTTGGAGGTAGCTGATGGTTACCGCCTTGCTAGTTAGTAGCGAGGCAATGTGTACATTTTATCGGTCTCGCTTCGCTAATTGGCATCGCAGTAACGGTAAATTAAATGGTAAAAATGTATACATAGTATGTCGAGTGATCACTGAATGATCACTGAGCAATTGTATTGATGTGTAATTTGATTGAGTAAATATTTGACTATTTTAATTATTTTGTTTCTCAAAATGAGCCCGTATAATCGAAGAAACATTAGCTACTACAGTAGCTTATACAAATAAAAAGAAAGAATTTCGCATAATCTTTTATGGACTGCTTTCCTTCTTACGCCTTGATTTTCAAAACACCAACCAACAAATCTGTGGGCAGGTTCTTCGCCCAGAGGGCCGTTTCGAGTCAGTGAGATCATTGTAAGAATGAATGGCCCGCCCGTCCATGGAATGGAATGTAAGACCAAGACAGACCAAGCGTGTTTAAGATGGAGGGGATTTCATTCTGCCAAGTCCATGGCTTCGGCTTCATATGCCATCATCGCCCGACTTCGCCGCAAGAACGTTTGATTTGCAGCCCCTTCAAGTAAACACTCAATTGTCGCCAGGCCGCTACATTCCAGAGCCCGCGAGAAGCTCGCGACTTCGCGTAGGAGAGCAAATGCGAGCACGAAACGAAAAGAGTACCGTATCAAACCCCCGACGCGATCGCGATCAATGCTGGCTCGAACGAATCGAAAGAATGTGGCTAAGCCAGTCTTGGGAACGATTTGTATGTAGAACGACGGCGAACGACGGCTCGAATTCGTTCCTTTTCGGCTCCGCTCAGTGGTTTGTTGGAACGTGCGGGGAAGGCGCGATCGTGCCAATATTTGCCGCTTGATTAGTACCAAATTGTGGTGCGCACACGTTTGGCGAACATTCAGGGAAACATTCTTTGACAGGATACAAAAAATACTCTTCAAGTGACTGCTGGGCAAAGCGTTCACCACAAGAACCGTTTTTATCTTTCGTTTCAATGTTTGGCATGGTAAGAAGTGCCCAAACTCACCCAGAGAGTAGGGGGCTCAGGCTGTTGCCTAACACCCAGAACACCAAATGTTGGATGGCCTCGGAATGCTGGCGAGTCTAGCAAGTCACCAACACTAATTTCCGGAGCCTGCACAGCACATGTGGTTCAATAGGGTGAGTTTGCTCGAAAGCGGAAAAAATCATATCACGTCCTAAGTCGCAAAGACAGAGACAGCAAACAAGACATCGTAGAGGGAGAGAGAGATAGTGGAGAGAAAGAGGGTAGACGGTAAACTAAAAACCTACAGGGAACGCGCTACAAGTGGCGTACGCAACTCGCCACGAAGGCAGAGAAATAGCCCGAAAGAAAAGAAAGAGGATAAGAGAGCCCAAGAGAGGAACAGGTAGCGAAAGGCTGACGGACGGATCGGATCGGGTCGGGATGCACGGGACGGGAAAAGTGGAAAAACAACTTGTGGACCACCAGTTTTCGAGTCCGTTTACGGGGGTCTGTTTATAGCCTCGGTATGTTTTCACTGCAAAACACGCACACTTGGCACGTTTTGGCTTGTCGCAGGAACAGGACACGAGTCATCTTCGACGGCGGCTGGCTGTGTAAGTAAACAATCTTTCGTAAAATCGCCCAGAAACATACTCCAGATGTAAGACGGGGCCGCCGCGGAACGTTTTCTAAGATGCTCAAGGCTTACGAACGATTTTCGGCCACGAAAGTTGTAGCTTCAAAGTGGAAGTAAACTGAAAATGTAAACGATAAGGCTTCGTTTTGGGTTCAAAGCGCATCTCCGGCCTTCCCCGACGAATCGTCTTTCTCGTCTGTTTATTTCCCAAGCTAACACATTCCAAACCCGGTTTCGGGATCGTTTGTATGCAAATTGTGGACCAGAGTTCTTCAGCTGCACCAGCCGAACTTGGGTTGGGCTGGGAAAGAATGCGTCCATATGCGTCCCATACACACGTGGGCAGCTTGGTCAAAAATTCGACAAACATTCGGCCGAGCTTTGTTGGCCGAGGCACCGTCAATCCTAACGATCTGCAGCTGCAAAGTGCAACGTCTTAAAACAACGGTGTCCGCACTGAGACTTAGTTTCGTTGAAAGTTTACATTTTGCGGCGGGGCCCAGTAAATTAAACCCAGTCCAGTCAAGGCCAAGGCAACGAAAAATGGTCGTGAAAAAACCCCCTATTTTTTTACGTTGTATTTTAATCCGCTTCCCAGTGGCGGCGGTCGCCGGCGGAGTAGTTTGTATAATCGGCCGTTGTATAATATCACGACTTCCTGACCAGCCGGCGGCCGTTTTGACCGCGAGCGCGGTGTGTAGGGAAGCGCGTCAGTGAAACGTGATTGAGACATAACTGTTGGCCCGATACAATGGCATATTTATTTTCATAAAACAGCAACACCGCGAGTCAAGTCGCGAGATTGAATAGGGTGACGTCCCGCATACAGGGTGACAGGGTGTGAACAATTTACAGCAAAAATATTCAACAACATTCCATCCAAAAGTTGTGCATTCCAACGGCACGGCCTTCCGTGTGGCAATTAATGGGGGAAGTAGAAAGTTAGGGCTGCACTTTCACGACGCGTGACAGTCGTGGGTTTCGTCGCTTACAGACGCATTGCTGTCACCGTTCAAAAGAAGATTCAGATTGATGCATATTTTGTTTGCTTTTCTGCGTGAGCGTGGCAGTGAACCGGAACGCGAGATGGCTCTACGTTTCCTGAGCCACTAAGGATGCTGCCGCGATTCATGTCGTTGGTACGGAGAGCTTTGACTCTCGGCAGATCCTCTCCGATGGTCGCGTACCTGTATGTTATTCCGCTTCACGTCGTAGCTCTGCCAGTTGTCGGTTGAGAAGGCGATTGCCAACAGGGCAACGGCGATGATGGCGGATATCGTCGCCAGCGACAGCGTTACGGCACTGCAGGGCATCTTGGGCTCGGTTTTCTCGCTCTCCGAAAGGGCGATAATGCGCGAAGCTGCCAAACAGGCACACCTATACCACCCAAAAAGCACACACACACACACACGCGTGCACACCCGCGGTCCGTCCAAGCTTTCCGCCGTTAGATGGTGCGCTCTCGTATCTCGTACACACTTACACACTTCCGATCTCTGCTCTCGGAGCTGTGCAGGGAAGAGGTTTCGGGGCTTTCGAGTTTACTCTAAGGGACTGGCCACTTTACTGGAAACACTTGATGGAGATCATCCTTGTTGTAGCGCCACCGGGCACCATTTCACACGTCGGATTTGCGATCGATTTCGTATCTCGGCCACAAGCTTGCCCCTAAAGCAGATCTGCGTTCCGTGGATCTGCGGATTTGCTGCTTATCTGCTGCTCGATCTCCAACGGGGTTTGGGCACCGTACACGTACAGCACACACACACATAAACTAGATCACCGATCCGGGACGAACGGAACAACGGAACGGCTCAGCAGACGCAGAGAGGGAGACAGGAGGTGAAAAAAAAACAAATAACACACACTAGCGCATCAGACAGAACAATCGGACAGCGAGACGATCTTCAGTCCGACATCCTCGACTACTGTTACTCGACTGAGCCAAGTTTCTCCAGCCCATCGATGAGGGGGTTGTTTTCTCACTCCGTCGCCCTCCGCCACCGCCGCCGCCGCCTTCGGACCTAGTGGCACATTTGCACGAACCGGCACCACTACAGCCAGAGTCAAGAAGCCGAAGAAACATAACGTTGCAGGTTCAACGTCTCGAGACGTTCGGAAACTCACCACGCCGTATACGCAGCGTACTCGGGAATGACACAAGTGCTTGCCACCGAACCCACACACACACGCAGACACTGACGCACCCGCGAAACCCGTTTTGTCGTCTGGGTCTGCGGGTGAAACTTGCCTTTTCGCGGTTCCCGAGAATGGAGGCGGCAGGCAACCATTGGGCGCAGAAGCAAGAGAAGCTCACCACACACACCGAATGTGGCAGGAATGTAGGCTTCCCGTTTCGTGCGATCTACACGCACACAGCCCTGCGCCGGGGCAGGCGCAGATCGAGAGAGATCTACATACCTGGGACCTGGGCTCGTTCTACGCGATCTTGCTTGCTTGCGGCGGAACCAGGAAGGCTGGTCGGTTTCGAGCCGCAGCCCAGCTGACTGTGACTGTGGGGAGTGCAAGCAACTTGTCAGGCTCAACGGGAGGCTCAAATGTACAGTGGCACTGGAAACTGGCCACTGGACAGGGACACGTACCGGTGCCTATTACCTGGGGCGCCTGGTCACGAAGGTACCGAAGAAATTCCGGTTTTTTTTTTGCAATGTTTGACACCAAGCATTGGCAGATTTTTTTTGTTATTGCCTTCCGGACCAATCCTTATAAACTGTCTGTCCTGGGACACCTTCGACTTTATGAGGTAACGGTTGCTTTTGACACTGTTCCAACGGGTGTAGCTCGAAACGGAAGGTGTGAAGAGAGACCGTAATGGACCCTGCAAAGGATTTCGGTGAAGGGCTTCTTGGTGCCCAAGAAATATGTTTCTCATCATGAAGGAGAGAGTAGTTCACTCTTTGGTTGATAACTTTTCGGACAAACTGCAAGCCATACTGCAAGTTCGACTCTCGGACTTTGCTGAATCAGCACATTCATCTAGTGGAGTTGTGTAATTTTTCCAAATGTTACAATATTTGGAGAGAAGCTAATCAAAAAATCGTCGAAACTCCAGGAATATGCTTGAGAAGGACTCATCTTCTAGTGTAGTTAGAAAAAAGCGGAGAAAGTTAGTAAACAAGCCCCTTAAACTGATTGGAATGAACTCCCCACACCCACAAAGGGCTCATATCACTTCAGGCAGCGTGCTTGCGGCTCTCCCTTAAGCCTATGTTGCGCCATAGTCCCCAAAATCATATGCAAACACGGGGGGGCGATGGGCAACCCGCCCGCATTTCTGGGCCCCCGAGCGCCCACGGAGAGACGAAGCACGTTGATATTGTCGTCCCTACGACACGACAACGGCGCAAATTGCGTGCCGTTCCCTGCCAGCGGCCGGAGGGAAACTTTCTACTGGCCCAACTGGCTCATTCCATTCGTCCGGGGTGTGTGTGCGGTTCGATTCGAACAGACCGAATCTTAACGACTGCGGTACGAGCTCCGACTCCGAGCCCGCTGAGCCGCGCACAATATTCCCGCGGGGCATCATTTCACCGCCGAGCAGGCCGCGAGAAGACCAACGTGGCACGACATCATCGACATCAACCCCTGAAGGCACGGCACGGCAGAGGGCCATTCATCAGCCAGCCACGGGACGGTCAGTGGGATCCTGGAACGCGGCGCAAAGTACCGCGCACAGTGACGGGGTTTTACCGCCACGTGCGATGGCGCATTCGTAGGGCGCACCACCCGACGTAACAGTTATAGGCACGAAAATAAACAACCGAACCCAAAGCAGGCGCTTTCCGTACGCCATGGAAGAGGATTTTTTGTTTCGGCCCCACCAAAGAGAAAGGTGATAAAATAAAACCACATGAAGGACCACTGTCCGTTTCCGGCTCCCGAGAGCCGCCGGCTTGACAATCGCATCTGGGGCTCAAATTTGATTTATTGCTTAAATATTTATGTATTTGGGTATGTTTGCCTTCAGCAGGACCGTCGAATCGTTGGGGTTTGCCACCCATTGTTCCGGTGCTTGCTGCTTTCTTCCAAATTTCGTCCAAACCGCAGACTGATCGTTTGGTAATCTGTCGTCAAATTGAAGTTAGCGGCTAAAATGTACCACAACACCTGAAGTATTTAGGTTTTCAACCCGATCCCGGGAAGGTGCTTGAAATGCTCGCAACCCAGCGCAAGCCACTAGCAACCTGCATACGAATCTCACTGTCAGTGGCAAATTAAGTTTTAAGTGAAGCGATTTGGCACACGAATCGGTGATTTCCCATCGGCCACCTGCATGCTCGTGCGTGTGCGCGTGTGTGCGTTGTGCTAAACAAGGCACTCAACCCTCTCCCGGTTCCGATCGGTCCCCAATCCGTCAAGCCGTCGGTCGGACGAAATTTCACTTTCAAGCTTCACGACCCTCCCGGGGGCTGCACATTAGTCCAAGACTGCAGCACCAAGCGGCCGCAGAGGGCGGCGGAAGCGTCGGGTGGACGGAAGGGATTAAATAGTGAAATGGAAATCGCTTACCGCTCCACTCCGAAATTTCATTTCGGCTTCCGGTGACGGGTATGGTCACTGCGATCGAGTTTCGCCTGCTTTCGATTTCTACCGTCGTGTCGTGTGCAAATTTTTGGGAGCCTCGCCCGGAAGCTCTCGCTCCGGACCTCCGACCAGGCACTGTTTTATGCGGAGCACCCCATTCCGTTGGGTAGCGTCGAAAACCGTCACAGTCAGGCCTAGGATCTGGAGCCATGGAACACGTTGCCCACCGGAATGCAGCTATTGAGGAGGCCACCCCCGGAGCATGCCATTCACATGTTTTGCATAGCTATTTCGAACCGAATCGCCCGTTTCGGGCTACGGTGGGGATCGCGTATGGCATTAATTTTATGGTAATTCAGCATGCGTGATTAGCTTTCCACGAGCGATACCGATTTGCAGAGACCGGATACTCTGCTGAGACTATCTCACCATACAGTTCATCGACAAATTTAGCCCCTTATCGCGCGGATCAGGAACAATGATAAGAAAGTTGCGCCAATTTGAAAAACCTTACACAGCATGCTTAAGGGAATCGGTAAATATTATGAAAAAAAATCAGTTGATGAGATGCAACACCAAGCTAGTTGTACAATAATGCCACATTGAAATACTTGTGGAAATCGAAGTGTTTCCAATTGCACAATTTTTTTTCATGCTGATAGGTGGTTATGCTTTTTGACGACCCATATGTGCAAGAGATGGTTTGAAATCGATCACAGCATTTAAAATCGACGAACACTATCGCGAAGCAGAGCTTTTAAGCCCTGGAAACTTGAGAAAAGCTCAAATAATTGATGTCGGATAGAGCTTTTGAGATACGGATCGCTTTCACGCAACTGTAGAGTTGGAGAGTTCGTGGAGGGTCGAGGATCGCGATCGATGTGGATCGGTTTCCTTGTTTTGTTTTCTCTAACTTGTCTAACTATAAAATGAAATACTAAACAATGTATCGTCAATCGATTAATTTAATTTGATTTATTAGTAGCCGGTGTTCGCTCGACACGGAATCTTAACATTAAAATATTTACAATAAAAGAACTTACGTGTAACAGAGTGAAGGTATAGAAGAATGAAAGATGAAAGATGCTAAGAAACTACCACAAAAAGTGAGGAAATCCCGGGACTCAGTTCAAACGGATGGAGAGGAGTTGAGGGCGTTGATTATTACTTGGCTATGCGAATTTTGGGCTTTTCGTTTGTGTTGTTGTGTTTTACATCGTGGGATGTAATTAATTGTAATGAATAGGTTGTCTGAAATTCGCAGCAAATAAGTAACAATGTTCGTTGAGCATGGTAGGTACTTTATGTGTTAACTTATGAATTTATGTTTTTTTTAAATTTATTTATTTATTTATTAAGTTTTTTATAAATATATTGGTCAACATAAATACTGTATGTAACTATATGTAAGGTTATTCCGCAAAACTTGCCAAATAACATCTCACCTTCATGACTTCTTGAGCTGTGGTAAATGGTACAACTTGGCACGATCTTTGTGCCACACGAACTGCACGAGACACTTTGCACCACGGAGAAAAAACATACACAGAAGACGAACATTCTTCTTCATTGTTGCATCATGTGTTGTCGAAAGTAACAAACGCATCGCAGAAACGGAGCTAGTTTCTGGTAATTCAACATCTGGTTTCTCTGGAAACAAAAAACTAATTCTGATGATCGTGGCGCAACAATTTTTCAATTATACGATGAGCTGCACGTGTACGTGTGCTGCTATGCGTATGTGCTCCGCTGCTTTGCCTGTGGCAAGGCGTCGTTGTGCCATTTTAATGATAGACCATCGTAATTTACAGCATAACCTGCTCGACGGTGCTAGAAGCAGACCGTACCGTATTAAGCCATTTCTTGTGAATTAAACCTAAGTTTAGCTAATCTTTTCGTTCATCATTTCATTCTTTAGTGTTACCGATTCTTTCGAAGATTAGCTTTTAATGTCCACCTTTACGGATATAATGTCCTTAGTCATTAAATCGAATGATAATAAAAATTAAACCACATTCTGTAAAGTGGCAGTGGGGCGAGAAAATGGTCACTATTATGCATTTATTATTCTAACAATAATTGACCAGCACTTGCCGCACGTTACCGCGCTCGGCGGGGGGCCTTCATCGGGGCCTTCCGTCGCCTGACTGGCCGTTTTGTGGACAAACGCAAATTGAAGCGGTCGGTCAAGAGTGTAATTTTCTATTTCAATCATCAACTCCATTCTTTCTTCAGTGCCATGCACAAACAATAGAAAAAGTCATAAACACGTACCACGATGACCGCGGTTGCGGAAGAAACGCACGTGACCAGGTCTTGGGCAAGGTCAGGCACACCGCGGCTCGCAGCATAAACTGGCCTGTGACTTCCCTAGGCCGGCAGGCTGGCCGACTCTCGGACTAATTCGCTTGCACATGGGTAAAGCTGACTATCAACCTGCAGCCAGAGAGAGGATGTCTGAACCTGACCTATAATCAGAGCGTAACCTGCCCCGCGTCGTGGTGTGTGGTAGGGTTAGAGGTTGAGATCGAACGGCGCCGTTGCTTGCCGGGCCGATCTGGGGGTGCCTGGGTCCACTAATTAAGGTCATCTGGTTCTGCAAATCTGTCGAGTTAGAACTAATCAGCTCACCGACAAGACCGAGCAGCCTATCAGCAACCAGTCAGCACCCAACCAGTGGTGATCCGTTATGTGGTCCATCAGCAGCTGTACCAGCGACTTCCTTGCTCAATGCACGCGCGGTTAGTCATCCGATCCGGCGTTTTGGTATCTCGCACGAGAAGTAGCAATTTAATAATATCTGAACAAGGATTTCGTAGCGCTAGATGCGCCGAGATCAACCTATTTTTTCACTTATTGTAGTAAACTTGTGTGTAGGTTTGGGTGGTGTTTCATTTTGCCAAATTAGTATCAAATTATACTAACGTGAGCAATGAGGAAGTTTTTTAGAATCAATATAATCAATTGTCGCGATTATTAATTTATTCAGAACAAGTATGGTAATTAATAGAAATTATTCACATATCCAACTACTTAATGTAACGAATAAACGACAGTAGGGGAAAACTCGACATATTGTTATTAATTTTAATAGCAAGATACGGCGATTTTCTATTTTTTTCTAGTTTAGTGGCACGAAAGTGTTGAACAATGAAGTTTTTTGTAATCAAAGGTCAGCAGAAACTTTTTATGGAGAAAGCCACGACCTTACAAATCTTTGATATGGGTCTTTCAAGGCAGGTTATGTTTGATTCTATTTAGTAGGACAATAAACAGATTATGGTAACGTATCCGACAGTTATTATCGTTTATCTTATAATAAATGGGCTCATATAAATTATTTATTGTTATTACAATTACTACACTTCCAACCACAGAAACACTAATAATTCCTTTTCTATTTTGCAATTGAGAATACAAATAAAAAATACTAAAAAAACAAATTGTATAACAATATGGGAACCGACAATACCTACGTGAAGAGGATCACTCTTATAATCGTTTTGTATAAAATTGCTAACCTTACTACTATAACAGTGATTACCTATTTAATATATAGTATCGGCACATTGTCCGTTGTAACAAGCACACAATAACAAAAAGAGCGAGAGAGCACGGGCTTCCATTCGCGCGAGAGACGTTATCCTGGCCGTAGTGCTTCCGAGGTCGTGGGCTATGCTTTAAATAGAGCCCTCTGAACAGATAATGCACTCGAAACATAGAGCACCTGGTCGCTCTGGTAAGCGCGCGGTGAGCGTAGATCAAATTTGATCGACAACACTAGACCTCCAGGGGCTGTCATTGTGTGTGAGGATGGCAATTAGCTACCAGTCGGCCAGTGTTAGCGAAACGGTACGCGGTAGCGGTAGTGCCCGCGATAGTTTACGGTTAGTTTAATGGCGTTAGCGGTAGCGAAAGGATCGTCTGCAGATACCGCGGATGTGGTATTGGACAAATTGGATTGTACTTCAAAAGTTGTAACCGATCGGAAGTAAGAATTAATGATGCAGGTTTGGTTGCTCGCTTCGCTGGTAGTGTTTGCAAAGCTAATGCTGGCCCGTCAGTCGGACAACGCGCCCATCGATAATCCTTTCCGCGTGGACGAAGAGGATGCTTACATGACCGTGGTAAGTGTCTCGCGATTGTGTATTTGGGAAACTTTCAAGAATGGCTAAGGAGCAGAGTTCTTGTTGCGTACATCAGCCAAATCCAACGTTCAACAGTCGAATTGTGAAATGTGATTAGTTGAAGGTGATGTTGCTCTCACCTGGCAATCTTCAAACCTACGGAAGGTCTCCGTTACTTCTTACTCGATGCGTGTGTGTGTGAATATTAGTGTTTGATTTTCGGTGGCCACAGCAATCCATTTAGTAACGAATTTCTGTCATTACTAACAGCCGCAGTTGGTGTGGAAATATGGTTACTACGTCGAAATCCACGAGGTCCAAACGGAAGACGGTTACTTACTCGACCTCTACCGTATCCCTGGTCGGCGTACTGCGTCCGGGCAGCATCCGTTACGACCGTACCGTAACGCTCCGGTGTTCCTGATGCACTCGCTGCTCAGCAGCTGCGCCGATTGGGTGCTGATGGGCCCTGGACGTGGTCTGGCGTACTTGCTCGCCGACCGTGGCTACGACGTGTGGATGGGTAACGCTCGCGGGACACGTTACTCGCGCAAGCACATTCACCTCGATCCGGATCGATCAAGCCGGTTCTGGAAGTTTTCCTGGCACGAGATCGGTACGTATGATGTGCCGGCCATGATCGACCACGTCCTGGCCACCACCGGCTATCAGCGCCTGCACTACGTCGGTTTTTCGCAGGGAACGATGGTGTTTTTCGTGATGCTCTCGATGCGCCCGGAGTATAACGCGAAGGTGATCGACATGCAGGCGATCTCACCGTCCGTTTACATGTACCGTCTGAAGGGTCGCGTGGTGCGATCGTTCATCGCCCTAGCCGATCAGCTGGTCGCGGGATTGGCCGATTCGGGCCGCAACGAGATCCTTCCCCGCCGAAGCTACTTGAACGCGGTGGCGCAAATCGGGTGCCAAAATGCGAACGTGACCTTCTGCCGTGAGCTACTGTACGACGTGGCCGGAAAGAACCCGCCGCAGGTGGACGATGTACGTTTAAAGTGGAAAAGAAGTTGATTCAGGTAGAATAATTAAAGTTCACTCATTTTTGTAGAAAATGTTGCGCGTCTTTCTGGGCCACTTTCCCGCCGGAGCTTCTCTGCGTCAGCTTCACCACTTTTCGCAGATCATTCGCACGGGACGCTTCGCGCAGTACGGCAGCCCTCGGGAACCGCTCTACAACCTGAGCCGCGCTCTTGTCCCGGTGGTAGTGTACTACGGTCTCAACGATAACGTCATAAACTTTCGCGATGCGCTGCAGCTTGCCGACGAGGTTCCGTATCTGGCCGGTCTGTACCAGATCGAGGATCCACTGTTCACCCATAGCGATTTCATACTGGCCAAAAATGCTGCCAGGCTGCTAAACACCAGAGTTCTGTGGGAGCTCGACCGGTACGACCAAATGTCCTAGACCAAATCCGGATGTGGAGGTCCGCCTTGTTGGTGATCCCGGTTCTCCTACCGAGCACCAATCGGGCGCTCACGATTGATATTCAAATCAGGAAGCCGACAGGTTTCGACTACCGTCTAGTCGAACGAATAACTATCATCAAAGCTTCCCAGAAGTTTCGTAGCTCCCGACCGACGATCAGCAACACCGATCAATTACTACAATTAGCTAGTAATCGTCCGCATGACGTGAGAAGTAGCGAAAACCCGTAAGTGCCAGTACAAACGAGCGCCACACAATTCAGCAGAAATCGTCTCCCATCGCTAAGACAATCACAAAATTACGGGTCTAGATTACAGTGGAAGCGAATACAATGTGCACGATGATTAATTACCATACTGAAGCATCGGTTCAGCTGTCCGCGTCGGTTGACACCCCGTTGCGCGGACTATCTGTCTAATCGATAAACGCGAAAGAATGCGCGCCGTAAGCTGCCGTCGTGCAGCATAGCCCCGTGTGCCGTGTCGGACATAGTCGTCCTCCTTGAGACGAAAAATACTTGACGCCGTTGCCGGAAGCTGTCAACAAAATAGATGAGAAAGTCAATGCGACCTGCGCTAGGTTAGGTTTCGGATATCCATTAGGACCACTTAGAAGGATGTTTCGAACGGTTCGATGCCAACAGTAGATTTAATGCCAACGAGAGGTCGTTGACGGCTGTT
This sequence comes from Anopheles cruzii, assembly GCF_943734635.1. Lineage (NCBI taxonomy): Eukaryota > Metazoa > Arthropoda > Insecta > Diptera > Culicidae > Anopheles > Anopheles cruzii. Next base: position 33,938,464 of record NC_069145.1, read on the forward strand.
TCGTTTTCGGAAATGTAGCTTTTAAACTGTAAGCGGTCCATTAAAGTGGAGGTCGCACTATCGAACCACGGTTGGTAGGCAAAAATAATAAATGCAATTTGCATGACAAGCGAGATAAACATATTAGGTATTTTTTCATATTGTTCATATTTTGTTTTGCTGCGTCGAAAGGTGATGCCGCGAACCCTTTAACCTCGCAGAACAGCCGTTCCTCGGAAAGCTTCGGGCTTTGGGCTTCGGGAATAGTGTAGTTCGTACGAATGTGAGTTCATGCGATGGCTGAGCTTTTGGATGAATACACTACAAACAGAACATTGAACGAAAGCTTTTGCTAGTAGACTTCTATTCGTTAGATTTTTCTTTGACGCTCGATGAAGAATATTCTTATCGTTCTGAAGAACACATCGTTCTAATTTTTCCATAACTTTACAAACAATTTTTTTTAATTGCGCCAATAAAGGAATTTAATTGACGTTCGGCACTCTGATTTCCAACCACCAGATTTACATATAATGGATAGTTTTCCAAGAGCACCAATTCGTCACAATTTACGGTGATTGCAAAGCAGCCATGACGTGCTCTGCAAGAATGCTGTTGTATTCGTTTTACTTCCTGTACAGGCTTTTATTGGCATTGCTTTCTACCCTTTTGCTTACCTTGACTTTCATCAACCAGTTTATCTTGGATCCCGCAAGCAGTGAATGAACCCTATGTATTACATCATGTACCATCCTGCTGCATTGACCGGTGTCCTTGAAATACTTCCGAATGCATGCGGCGACTCACAGCCAAGGTTATTGACCATTACTTATTATTGACCAGGTGTATCTTTGGGTCCACCAGCACAGGGCATCAACAATCAACTGAGTTTGAACAAACTAGTCAAATTCTCAAGATATATGCGATGGTTTTTTGTAAAACAAGTTAAACTTTTTATTTAAAATAAATATATTTTAATTGTTTAGTTTTAATTGACTAAACATTTAAAAAATGTCTTCGCATAAAATTGTAAATGTCGTATCACTATCTTATCCTGTGTAAAGTAATCTTTTTCCCGCGCGACAGAACGACAAAACTCTATAAGAAAATTGAAGAAACCTAAACCATTGAATAAAATTTCAGTTTTATGGATATCACTTTTAAAATAGCATATTTTACAAATGAACTGTTAAAATATTTGAGTAAAATTGTGCAGATCCCGTCCACCCTACGCTGCGTGTCGATTTCATCACAAATTGGTTGTCGTCCGTGAGCAAATCGTGAATGATTCAGTAAGCTCATCGTGCCCCGTGCGCAGCGGAAGCTTTTGCCGGATGAACCGGTCGGGTGGCGGCATCGTGTTGAGTAAATCTAACGAACCTACGGACTAGAACCAATAGCCGTTGCTCCCGGGTACTTGGCGTCTACTACTCGTGAGAACCGCCGACGATGATCACGACGACGCGATTCGTTTGATGATAACGTGATATTGGATTAGAAGTTTTCGCGTCCGGAGGCGCGTCGAGAGCGGTTTACCTTCCGGTCGACCCTCCGCGTGCGGTGCAGTAGCGAAATGACGCTCGTGTTAGAACGTTGGGTTAGTAGAATTGTTACGGTCGCAGTGTTGCTGCTGCCGATCGTATCCGATTTAGTAGACGCCAGAACGCCGGCGTTGGCAACCGACGTCAGCAGCTATTTCGCGATCGATGTGGACGACGGTGCCTTGCAAACGGTAAGCGGCCCCATGGCAACCCGATCGATACGGTCGTAACAGAAAAGATTTGTCGGTTGAAATTTTACTAAGTCCTTGGGCTGTGCTTTGGTGTAAATCTACCAGCCCGAGCTGATCCGCAAATATGGATATGGCGTCGAGAGCCACGAAGCCACCAGCGCCGACGGTTACATTGTATCGTTGACGCGTATTCCACCGAAAAACCCGCGTACCGTCCACCGATATCCGATACTGCTCGTCCACGGGCTTCTGGGCAGTTCGGCCGACTATCTGGTGATCGGGCCCAACAACAGTCTAGCGTATCTGCTGGCCGACCAAGGGTACGATGTGTGGCTGGCGGATATGCGCGGCAATCGGTACTCGCGGAAGCATGTGCGCCTCGCGACCAACTCCAGCGACTACTGGGATTTCAGTTGGCACGAGATGGGCTACTACGATCTGCCGGCCATCATCGAGTACATCCTGCGCCGGACGGGCGCCCGGCAGCTCATCTACATCGGCCACTCGCAAGGTACGACCGTGTTTTTCGTGATGGCCTCTGCCAGACCGGAGTACAACGACAGGATCGCACGGATGTACGCCCTCTCGCCGGCCGTTTGCCTCAAACGGCTCCGCAGTCCCATATCTCGGTGGTTGATTGACCATATGTACCGCCTAAAGGAGCTGTTCGACAACTTTGGAGTGCAACAGTTTCTTCCCCACAGTGCCCTGCAGTATCAGATCTCGCGCTTTCTGTGCCCGATGACTGACGAAAACAACATTTGCATGCAGATTGTGAATCAGATGGTTGGCCCGAATCCCAAAATGGTGGACATGGTATGAACTCAAGCAAAACTCGCTTGATTTACGTTGGATAGTAGTCCGGCTGACGCGCGGTTTTGGTACTTGTTTTGTTGCAGATGGCCATGCAAATCCTGACCGGGCACGACCCGTCCGGCGCATCGGTGAAGCAGCTGATGCACTTCGCCCAGATCCAGCGGTCCGGCCAGTTCCGGCAGTACGATTATGGTCGGCGCAACAACACCATCTACTACAGTCACTGGAAGCCGCCGGTTTACAATCTGTCGGCCGTGACCGCCCCGGTCACCATTTTCTACGCCCTGAACGACTGGCTGGTCGATCCGCGTGATGCGCTGCGGTTCGCGCGACTCCTGCCGAACCGGCCGCTAGCGAAGGCAGTCGAGGACGAGAACTTCAATCACCTTGACTTTGTGATGGCCAAAAATGCGCGCCGTCTCGTGTACGAGCCGATACTGAGTGATCTCCAGGAGGTCGAAGAGACCGCGATGGCGACCAGCGCGTAAACTGACCCATCCTGACCGTGGATGTGAGAATTGAAGTTTGTAACAAGATTTCGCTTGTATGCGCCACATTCCAAAGACAAATTGGTTTTTTTACAGAGTTAAGCTTTAGAAAGTGATACAATGTTTAACGCGTTGCATTGACGGAAATTGATATCATTCAAGAATTCGCACTAATTTTGAACGTAAAACCGGTACGCACACGAGTGAGTGTAGTGAGTACAGTGAGAATTTCATTTTAAAATTTAATGCCAACTCATCGTGATGTGAAACTCTTGTCGGAGATAACCAAATGGCTCATTTCGCGTCGTTCAGATGATAGCTGCAAACCTGACAGCACCCAAGCGCTTCCTGATCACCGTCACTGCAATGCACAGCCACTAGGTCATTCTGTGCGATCCAGCATCGAACAATTACGGTTATTAAATAATCATCCTCCCATGAACGGAGAGGTTCTCAGGGGTGATCGATATGCTATTTTCTTCGCGTTATTTGCATTCGCACGATGAGAAAACCTGAGATAACAAATCGGTAGGCTGCGGTGGTGTTGGTTTTTGCTGCTGTTTGTTTCCCTTTCGAACAAACGACGTGGCGTGGCCGCGCACTTATCGAGAGTGAGATAGAAATGTCGTTGGAATTGGGAGAAAATTGCCCGTCCGGGAGTAATTTTCAGAATCAGAATGTTGATTCGAATTCTTTGCGCCTGGCAAACAGGATACAGAGACTTCAGCATCGTTGTCGGGGCTTATCAAGGCATTTGTTGCATTGCTGGGTAAAATTGCGATGCAAGATGATTGAAACACCCACGCTTCAACCTGTACATTACTTCACATTCGTAGATACTTAGCTGCATGTTTATCTTAACTTATTAAAATGCTGATTCATGTATAAAAAAATAAAGAAACTAATAATGTAACAAACCTAAACTGTGTTCCCTTAAGATTTCGTCGTACTTGATAAATACTTACTTACAGTGTTCGGCTTCAGTTCAGAAACGTTCTCTGAATCCGATGGTCAACCTTCAATCTTGGCAATGAAGTATGCAAATTTGACGGAAATTTGCTTTTTCCAACAAATAAGCACATTATTTTCAAAAAACTCACGTAATGTAAATGTTTTTTTATTGTACAACAAAACACAAACTCTTTCTCCAACGCAACTTATAGGACCTGCCGTATGCACAGATTGATTTTTATTGATAACTTCAATGAAACTGCAACTATGACCGCATACCTGTGTCGATGCTGTGTGCGCACTGCGTGCTTCAAGTCCACTGCGTACCGCGCTCAGCAGAATGTCTATCTAGCGCCAAGGCAAAGGACAAATGATCTCCTGCTCGTTCACCTTGACCATGGACCTGAAAGGAGGTTGCGTTGCAACTGCAACCAAGAAGTGCATGCGATCCACTCCGTGACAGCGCCGGCCACACGAAGTTGTCAGTGTTGCAGTGAACGTGAACTGAAGCGGAAACACGTCATCGAGCACCAAGCGAGTCCGGTCGTGACCAAACGTGATGAAGCAATGGAATCGCATTGTTTTTTTGATGTTCGTGGCTCATTTAAAGCTCAGTGTAGGCAGATCGTCCGACGGTACCGCCGCAACAAACTTTGTGATCGACGAAGAAGACGGATTACTAGGAACTGCGAGATCCACAAGTAATGTGTTGCATTTTAACCTCACCTAACCGTGCGCGTTCTGCATTCTGTGCTTTCGTAGACTGAGTTGATCCAGAAATATGGCTATCGCACGGAGAGCCACGAAGTCGTTACGGAGGACGGGTATATCCTTTCGCTTACACGAATTCTATCGCAGAACGGTACAAAACCAGACACCTTGCCACTGCTGCTGGTCCATGGGCTGTTCGCTAGCTCAGCCGACTTCGTGATCATCGGACCGAATAACAGCCTCGCTTATCTCCTTACCGACCGAGGCTACGACGTGTGGTTAGTGGATCTGCGGGGCAATCGATACTCCAGCCGGCACACGCACTTGCATCCCGACTCTCGAGCATACTGGAACTTTACCTGGCACGAGATGGGTTACTACGATCTTCCGGCAACGATCGACCGGATTCTGGAGGTGACTGGCTCGAGTCAGCTGTACTACGTCGGCTACTCGCAGGGCGGTACAGCGTTTTTCGTGATGGCCTCCGCCAGGCCGGAGTACAACCGAAAGATCGCCCGAATGTACGCCCTTTCGCCGGCCGTTTTCGTCCAGCACGTTCGCAGTCCCATCTTTCGGTTTCTTATTGCAAACAGTGACACCGTCGAGTGTATACTGGATATCCTTGGAATGTGGAAGGTGCTGCCTCACAACGCGGCCCAGTACCGAATATCCCGGGCGTTGTGCCCCCTTCAAGATCCGGACACGATTTGCATCAGGATGATCGGTTTGCTCGTGGGCCCCAATCCCAACGGAACGGATACGGTAGGTACAGGCTGGCGCTCAACTGTCAGGCCGGAAGTCGACCTAAACGACCTTGCTATGCTTCCCAGGTAGCACAACACGTCATAACCGGGCACAACCCTTCCGGAGCGTCCAGCAAACAGTTGGTGCACTTTGTGCAAATGCATCGAACCGGACGCTTCCAGCAGTTCGATTATGGCCGCAGAGAAGGGGGAAATCGGGCACATTACGGGGCGGATGAACCGCCGGTGTACAACCTGACGGCGGCTACCGCGCCTGTTGCCATTTTTTACGGTCTCAACGATTGGATGGTAGGCCCGGCCAATATCGCGCGGTTGGCGCGCACAATTCCCAACCTCGTAATGGAAACCGCTGTCGACGATCAGCACTTCAACCATCTCGATTTTATCCTATCCAAACGGGTACGCACATTGGTGTATGAAAAAATTTTGAACGATCTGAATGCCAGTAAAGCAACGCACTTGGGACGGAGCACCGGGCCACCGGAAGTCGGTTTAGCACCGGAAGACGGAGAAAATCTGTTGTAATTGTTGCACTTTTTCATATTTAAATTTAAAAAACTGAATAGTTACTCCCTTTCCCGCCAGTGTAACATTAATAAAAATCTTAAAACTGCCAACCTCATGCTCTGCCAATAACTGCCAACTCTCATGCTCTCATTCGTTAATACATGCCAAAACTTTTGGCGAATCTTTTTAATGTTAAAGAAAATTTAATAGATCTGTAAGAATGTACCATTCTACAAGCTATCTATCGTTTGTTTAAACCAAGAGAATGTGATAGCTATGAATCGTTTGATTAACATGCAATAGTTTGCAGAATCAAATTCAGAGTGCTAAAATAAGTCTGCAAATTGAGACTTTTTGATTGAAAAATTGTAATCCACTTATTTTTACAATAATTATTTTTGTGAAGGCAGAGAATAGAAGACAATAATTTGAGTACTTCTTTAGTGGATACCAATAGTGAAGTGGAACTATTATTAGGAAAGGGACTAATTATGGACAAAAGAATTCAATTACCAATTCAAATTGCGGTTTACTTTGTAATTCGCGCTTTCCGGAGCCCACTTCGTAAAGTTATTTCGCCGGCAAGCTTCAGATCTAAGCTTTTCCGCCTAAGCATCTTGTATGCAAGTCGCAATATTTTCGCCCCTTGAGCACTATACGAGTGTTGATATCCGATCATGAAAATTGTTCCACCGAACTTGCGAAGGTTTTCGACTGGCCGTAAACTGTTTTAACGTACCTAATGGACAATTTCTGTCGTTTTTAAAATCAGTCATACTGAAAAGTCCCGTGTAAGAATTTTATATGACACGGTCTGGTCGTTGTTTCGGTACGTAGCACATTTTCATTCGCAGGTAGAATCTCAAATGTTATACAATAATTTATACATGCTTAGCTACAGCCAGACCCATCTTAGGCGGAATTGGGGCCTTACATAGGACCCAAAAGATGTTTTGGTGCTCTTCCGAAATCGATTCTAGAAGTTCTGGAACACTTTTACCTTGCGTCGACTGTCTAATAGAACAAATCAGTCTACAATAGGGCACGGGTTTCACTAGATAAGGCATAAGCTTTCAATTGCATACGATTTTCCTGATCGGAGTAACGAGCATAATGTCAAAACCAAGAACGTAAACAGATACGCCACGCATTCGAAGTTCGGTTAAGTTCGCGGGCGGACAGTTCGGGTCCGGTTGTGGAAATTGTAAAAGAAATTGGCTCGCGATCCTATGCAGCCACCAACAAGTGCCAAAAACAGCTTTCTTGCCGTACCTAACCTTGAGTCCACCTCAGGCGTACCTATCAGGCAGACGATTAGGGAATTTTGTAGGCAAAAAAAATCATAGCATTCAGTGATAAGATTAGAGCGTGTAAGCCCCGTGTTTTGGGAGGCCCGTCGGACACCAGTGAGTTAGTGAACCTCGGTCGTGAACAAACTCTTTCGCTGCACAGCCTACACAGCAACATGAGCAAGATGTTGAACGAAATCTGTGATATGTTGGACGGATACACCGGACGGGATAAGGTATAGCCGTGTATGCTGCGAGTTCAAGCTTGATTGATTAGCCAAAGATCGCATTTTGTAGGCATAGTGAACTGTGCCGAGTTCCACGTTGGCTAACATTTGCTTATATCGATAAACATTCGGAAACAACTTTCACTTTTGAATTCCACCCCTCATACGATGTGGTGCATGCTGCGATGGCATGGTCCGTAGTGCTTGTACCGTTTGTAGAGGAACAGAAAGGAAACCCGTCTACAAACAGGATCAGCAACAGGATTCTGCATAAGTCATAAGATTCTTTTACAGAATAACTGTACCAAACAGTCGGACAATTTGCGGCTGCAGTTGAACCGGTTTAGTGGGTTTTGGAAGACAGGGAATGATGCCGCTCCTAAACGTTCAAAAGTTACCTCACTTGTTCGCCCGTTGCAGTCACACAATGCCAACCATTTAAACCGTACAATACTTGGGTTGTGCCATATTTGAACAGTTGGTTTGGTGGTTTTAACAAACCCTTGTGCCTCTTTTCACAATTTACAGATCATACGGATGCTTTGCTACACGACTAAGCTGGCCTCAGGACTGTACGCCCAAAAGGACCCGGAATTGGCAAGAAAATTGGCTATTTTCAGCTCGAAGATGTCCGAAACACGTGCCACCCTTCGACTGTTCGATGATCTGCCGATGCTGGCGTACAGCTTGAGCTATGGTTACGGTAGCAAAGAACCGGACCGGTGGATGGGACTGATTGGATTCATCTCAAATCTGGTCGACCATGCCTACTATCCGGTGGACAAAGTTTGTTGGCTTCTGGAGCACAATCTGCTGAACGTGCAGAATCCCACCAAGTGGGACACGATCAACTCCTTGCTGTGGGTTGGGTCGATATACCTCAATCTGATGAAGTAAGTAGCTGATAGCAAGTTTTGCAACACAGCCGCAGCCCATAGACAGGCCCGAATACCAAACGGGTATCGAGTCCAGCGAGCCAACCGAGGACACCTCGGCGAGGGATTAATGGGATTTATATAAAGATTGACTCGGTATCGCAAACGATGGTGGTATACATATTCTGTTTGCGGAAGGCGGCTAGTGTTATCTCTGAGCTTATCTTTCATCATGTTAACTTTCATTCCACTAATTATGTTTATGGTTTTGTTTTCCAGAACTATTCGGAGCTTCACCGTAATGGAGCAACATAAATCATGTATAGATAAAAAAGAAAACGAAGCAAGGTTAGACATCCGGTGATCCGATACGATTCCTAGTATTTGTTCCTATTAATCCGTTTCATCAACTCTTTACAGTCAAGCATTTCAAATGTTGCTGGTTAAGCAACGCATGGAAGCCCTTTCAATTCTACGGTTATCATTGGACCTAATTCATGCCGGCAGTACACTACCGAAAGGTATGCTTTGGGGTGGATGCTTCCAAACTTGGCACGTTGGGTTAATTGGTACCGTATCGTCGCTAATGGGTCTGTATCAATATGTCGCCAAAAAGCGAATCGTTAAACAGTGTTCCTAGTGCAGCGTACTGTGAAGCAAAACTACTCTAATGCTCATGCTGCTCATTCAATTGCTTCTTAGTGTCCAGCCACAAAACCGTTATTATATCGTAGAAAAACTAATAGTATCTATGGTGTAAAGTAAAACAATTTAGATGTTTAAATGCTGTGCGATAAGCTTTTCTCGCAAGTGATTCGAAAATGAAGTTGGATGAGAAGACTATCGGTTTTGACTTTCGCATTTTTCAGTACGAAGAGAAGGTGATTTATGCAAATTTGTTTGTATGTTGTAACACTCAATTTGGAAAACATTTACGCTAAAACACTCTAAGTGAAGTCTAGTCAGTGTGTGGCTGCGTAACGAAATGTATCTGTAAACATTGTTCTTTTTTTAGATATTAAATGTGTTATGTTCAAATAGCAATAAAATCGTTTTATAACAAAATGGCGGCATTCATTGTAATTGTTATGTATTTCTTACCGAACTTTCAAAAATCGCAGTTACAATTCAAGTTTGCAAACTAGCAAATTACTTGCAAAATAAAAGTCTTGAAAAAGCGTTACAAAATTGAACTTATGAGTCATCAATACATTGTTATTATGCCAAATTTGGTTGTTTCTTCATTAAAAAGCGTAATACTCAAACAAATCAAAGCTGTTTTACCGTGATGTGCACTTTTTCGGACAGGATGCCACTGACTATTGTGAGAATTGAAGTGAAATACTCGTGGTATGTTTTTTGATGAATAAATAAGTTTCTGGGTTTTATTATTGTTTGTGTAATTATTGTTTCGCGTTAATATAAAGTCCATCGTTCTTCAGTTCTACATCATTTTGCAGCATGCTGTTACGCCGCACGTTGTGCCTAACCATATTTATAATAGTAAAAATAAAATCAACTCGAAATTACTGTTGAAAGATACTAGTACATTTTCCTCAGCCGTTAAGAAGCTGTTGATTCGTTTTCGCTTAATTTTTCTTTGCAGTTTGATTTGCATCGTATAAATATCAAATGTCCTAAAAAGCCTGCATTCGCCAATCGAGGCTATTAGAATTGTTTGTTTCGTCATCACCGATCGCTTGCGGGTTAGCCAACCATCCGGGCATACTTTTGAAACGCAACCTGTCTGCCCTGTGTCTTCATATTTCCCTGCCCCAGCTACTGAATATGTGCCTTCTACATCTGAACTCATCTGCCCCTTTTTATGTTGTTTTAGACGCAAATGTGTGCGAGAAAAGTTGTGGGTATGCACGAGAGGCTTCTATTGTCTATTAAACTTATGAGTTTGCGAGGGATTTATCGATCGTTTGAAGTAGGCTTTGGTTCATGCCTGACTGATTCTCGTAGAGCTGTTGCATATTACCATAATTTGCAGTCTATTTTGTTTCAGGAATACAATTGTTTGTTACATTCCAAAAACATTGTTGTTTTCTTTTTATCGTTTGAAATTAACAGAGCCGTATTTAAGGGTCGAAACTCACGTCTTTCACATAGGGATTTTCGGTCAGACAAATGAACTACATATTCTTAAAACATGTAGTACACGTCCGTCGACTTCCAAACAGATGTTCGATATGGCAAATAACATGAAAAGCATAGTCTGGCGGGTTAGAGGAAGGGTAGTATGAACAGTTTTCCAATTCCTCTATCCGTTTGCTTTATTTTACTTTTTAATACGTCTCTCTCTCTCTTGTGTCACTGTTGTGACCATAATATTCCCGTAACAATGCTTTTCACATGCAATGCGCTATAGCTTATAATCAGAGCTACCAATCTTTTGTTTACATTGTGTTGAATATTTTTGTAATTGGTAGATAAAATGTGGTTTCGTTTGTTTTTAATAGTAAACTAAGCATGTTTCTGGGAAGCCGCCATTGCGTCACCCCCTTAATTTTCCGTGAACCTTTGCCGTTATGCTCTGTTATAGTGAAATTAGTTTTACGAATGTAACATCAGAACGTATGCAAATATGTATGTAGATCGATCTGATCGATTTAGGTGGCGCCTTTACATAAACTGGCTTTGGCTTTTGTATGTTTGATGTGATGATTTTGAATAATGTTACCTGCTCTTGACTTTCGTCTTACATTTTTCACTTTTGATTTTATCGCTTTCCCGTGTTTTCCAGTTATTTCTTCTTCGATCATAATGATTACCCAAGCATCACCAAACTACGAAACCCTAAGTAGTTATCGGCAATGCGTGTTTGAGAAACGGAACGTATGCTGCCAACCGCTATTATTAAGGCGCGTAGCCTATTGCCTCTTTCCTGTACTGCAAAACACTTTTGATTGTTTTTGTTTGCCTGATTCAACAAGCCAGGCGCTAATCAAGTTGATAAGTAGGATTTATTTTGTCTTTACTATATAGTTTGGTCCTAACTCGATTCTACCCACGTCAACGAGCATGCATGGGTTATTTCTAACTTGGTGTATGTAAAACAATGCTATCATCGTCGTTACCCTCTTTCTAATGATTGTTTCATATTTGATTTCAATTAGAAGTTAATAAGTTGTTTTCAATCATTTTGTTATTGTTCTTTGCCCACTGCTACAATAGCACATTTGGTTGGCATTTCCCACAACAGTGTATATATATTTGCTTATTGCTTTCTTGCTTCCTTTTTGCCGATTCTTTTTGCAACCACGTGTTTGGAACACTGTTGTATTACTTTCGGTTATCATCATAGCATTGTATCAATTCGTAAGAGAAATCATTACAAAAAAATACGTAAATTGCTATAATTCATACGTACTTTTTTCCTATCTCACCGTAATCAAACAGAAACTTTGTTCTAATTAAAATTGTTTTCTACAATGTTTTCCATAAAACGGGTCCTTTTAAATTTGTTAAGATAACTGTTATGCCTGCTTAGGTTATTAATAGTACTAGAAAAACTACGCAGATTACGTAGGAAAACAATAAGATGAAAATAAAACTATGCACACCATCTTGTATGTACACAAAGAAAGGATAACATCGTAAAATAAGTGTATAAATGAGTTCAAACGTTAAAATTATAGTTGTGGTTCGGTATTATCGCATGGAATAATATCGGTTTCGCAGCAAATCGTTACAAAGTACACTGTTTTAGTTACCGTTACAAAATACGCTTCTTATGGATTACAGTACCATTTTATCTGTTATCTTCTGCTTTTAAAAAGACCTCTTCTAGTCGCCTCGCCCACTGCCTATGCGTGATTCATGTGCATAACCCTGCTACGTGCAACGTCTTAGTACGATTGACAATAACAGCTATCAATAAAATGCGTCATTGGTCTCAGAGCATTAATAGTTCATTTCAGATATCGTTTCATGAGCAGCCCAGCGAAACAATGTACCAACACAAATATATGTCAGCATCTCTACGGCTTAATACACAAAAAAGTATACAAAAATGTGTTAAAACGTTAAACAAAACAAAAGTTGATCGATCGACGACAATGTTTCGTGAATTTTATTATTTTGTTTCTAAATAATATCGTCGTTATTGTTTTTTAGATACCTTGTATCCTTCAGTATACTTTCCAGTGCCTGCATAAAAACCAAACTGGGTAACAAACAATCCGGGAACCAACACATTTAAAACACTCGTATAAACATACCGAGCATATAGTTAAAATTCAGTTCAAATTTTCTCTGCCCTAAAGACTTGTTTTGTATTCGAACAGTGTGTGTGGATCCACAGTTCGGCATCTCGAAATATTGTGAATAAAATGCTTCCTTCGTCTGGTCAGATCAACATTGGCGTTTTTGCATAATGATAGACTGGGGCATAGAAGAGTTCTAATTATTATTATGCCCTTACCGAATAAGCTTAAGCTGCATAGATTAACAAGTGATGATTGCCACAAGTTTTTTTACGTAAATGTACCCTCAAATTATTGGTATACTTGTTCGGTAAGAAGAATAGTATTGCTGTTTAGTTCCGAGTAAAAATATTCAGTGTATAAGCAGCAGAGGATTTCGAATTATTTTTTTACATTGAGAATATTGCCTCTTTTTCTGAAACCACAATTTTCTGGGGTAAGGCTTCCATCCAATTCGGGTTTGCTATAAATGTATGTAACAATTTTCATTTGATTTTTTTCTTCTGGGAAATGTTAGCTCGTATAGCAAGGAACGATAACACACCTATAGCGAAACAATGTGGAATTGAGGATCAAAGAACAAAAGACATACCAGTTAAAACCTTTTGTGCTTGCTGTCTTCGATTCTAGTTTCATAAGATTCAAAATCAAATCGATGCGTAAAGGTGGTCTATCAGTACTCCCATTTTTATATCATAATTCTCTTTCTAGTTTATGCGGTTTTGTGAAAACCAACATAACGCAATCTTTTGTTCTGCTTGCGAGCATGTTCCAGCACGGTTTCCATCTGCTGTCAAAAATGTAATTTCTTTTTCAATAAAATACATTTTAAGATGCTTAAGATGCTTTTTTGTCACGGTTCGATTTTCAATTCATACGATGTTTTATCAATAAAAATGTTATTTAAAATATCCTTTCCATTATTCACTACTTATTCAATAATCAAGTTTCTTTCTTCTTTGTCGCCACGCAGAACGAATGTTTGTGAAGAGAAGAAATAACAAAACATAATTGTATTCCTTCTTTCACAAAAGCTCTAACACATTGCGCATGATGTTGTTGTTGATATCTTTTCTTTAGCAACACTTCTCTTAAACACTCGATCTATTCCGCATTTACGTTTTCCTCGGTTGTATGTTTTTAAATGATTCAGCACATATTTTTAATCATTGTTTCGAAATGATGCTAAAGAATTAGCTTGCAAATATTGCTAGGCACGTGTTTATTTATTACTTGATCCACTTTATCCGCTCAGCGCATCCCATATGTTTTAACATTTCATAATCCCTAGCCTTCAATTCTTACTTGGTTCATTGTTTGTTTATTAAATATGGTGATTTTGTCATTTTCAACGAGTGTCATTTTGCAGCACAAACTGTATTTGTCGAATGCGCATAATATCTAGTTCCGTATCTCTAGTTCCAAAATACGTTATTCTTTTTGTTGCTCAAAGTCCAGTGACCTTGGTTTAATTTATATAATAAATAAGTGAAGCTCGATATTTTTGTTAATAACATCTCAAAGTTTGCGCGCAATGCTTATTGTTACCTTCAATTATTGCCATATAACTCAAAGGCAATCCATAATGGAAGAAAACGGTTACATAAACGATTACGCGCGTTTGCATGCACAACAAGTTAATTAAACTAACAGTAAAGTACAGCTACATTCAGAAAACAAGAGCAAAAGATGTAAGACACAAAATTAAATCGCCTTCGGCACACAGTAGCATATAATGAATGAGATAGAAAAATACGTACAATAAAGAACTGAAAAGTTCAGTATTGTTGGGATCAAATAGTGAAAAAAAAGTTTAAAACAAACCATTTCGAAATGAAAGAAAACATCAAACTTGGAATCACATCAAATAGTTTCTTTTATCCCAAACACTATTTCGTCTAATTAATGAATTAGCCAATCCTATTCCATAATCAATTTGCTTAATGGATGCATTTTATTGTCCCACGAAACAAATTCAACTGCTACGGGGAAGACTAATATGCTCAAAATCTTAGTTTCTTGATCTTGATTTATTATCTTCATCGTAGTAATGTCGCCATTATAATCATATTATTTTTATATCTGTAACTGCTTGTATAAAAAATATAGACACTCTTCTGTGTATTTTTTTTGTCGATTACATTTTGTATATCAATTGATATTTTAAAATTATGTTTTGCTATACTTTTTGGCAAATTACGTTATATATCAGTAAGTGTTGGGTTTTTAATGATTTTGTCATAATTGTAGTTTATTTAGTTTCTCGGTCCCTCCGATAGTCGTAGATAAGCATGTATGATACTTCATGAATTATGATTGAATGATTTTCTACCAGTCTGTCAGTACGGGCCTTAATATTAAATCTTCAATCATAGTACAATAGTAAAATAATATATATCGTTCGAAATAAAATCAAATGTTAAATAGTTCAAAACTTCATTTCAAATTATATGAACATTTCTCCTTAGTTGTAAAAATATTAAGTTAGTTAAAAATATGCGAATCTGGATGATGCTTAAAAATGATGATGTTTCGGAGAAATAACAGAAAGAGGATATCAATTCAACGAAGAACAAGTTTCTAACCTTAGCATTAATGATTCATACAAGCGTTAAAAAGATTGGACAACGGATTAAATGATCATTTAAATAATAATTGAATAATTAAAAATATGAGCAAAAATTTAAAATGATTGTTCTTGTCATTTCTATCTCTTGTTTGGTTTTCATAATCTCTTCAATTATATACATTCTTCAACATCAAGCATAAAACTCAGAACAAGCATCATGGACATTCCTGTAAAAAGCCCTTAAATGGTTCATGGTCCAAATAGTTTTAAAGTGCTACTTGATGCCAGCTTACACCCATGCTCAAAACGATTTCGTAGAATTTTCTTACTATTATATAAGCAATTTTCTAGGCAGATATGGCTTATAAAAAAAGTGTGTATCTAACTACAGTGTAGAGCTTTTATCGGAAAGGCATCGTCAATTAAAACACTGAAAATTCACACACAAATAAATTAGTTCTTTGTAAATATTGCTTTCTGTGACCATGCACCAACAGTGCTACAATCAAGCGTAGAGAGTAAAACGTATAACATATATAAATTTGGAAAGTGAAGCTAGGAGCTGCAGTTGATCACTGTGATCGATTATTGATCGCAAAATACCGCCAAAATATGCTTTTATTAAAGAACAAAATTTGTGGCAAAAAACGTCAAATTAAAAGACAAAGGTTAGTTAGTTATACAAATAAGCTTTAATTTGATGCGCTTCATCATCAGCCAGACATGTGAATAATATCATTTTGTTTGCTTTTTGTGTTGAAGTAAAGAACGTGGGAATTATAAATACAAATAAATACACACATAAGAATGAACGGGTGCAGAATAAATAAATAAATTAATGAATAAATTAAAGAGAGAGAAAACATTCTCTCTCTATCAATCAAATCTCCTCTATCAATGCACTTCTTATGCATGCTGTTCAAAGATAGTTGATAAACTGCTTCAACTGAATGACAAACAAACGCCAAAAACGCTTTGTAATAATTCTCGTAATACACTAGAGTTTCACTCACTGCGCGCCCTATTTCCTTTCGGGTTGTTGCTTTTGTTTTCTCATTCTTTTTGCGCTATCAATTTTGGTTTTAAAACTAAGCAAATGTATATACGCCAAGCCAATAATATCAAACGATCATCTGCCACGCAGCGATAGCTATCTAACGCAATTACTTGTAGCTAAATCCATCATCCCACATTTTCATAAGTTTTACTTCGCCTAAAACAATACTGGATCTTCAAAACCACCAGGCTTGTTAAAATCGTGCTGAAGTTCTTGCTCCATAAGTTTTGCACAGGCTACGGCTGTTTTCAGTGTTTACTGTCGTAAAATGTAACCACTTTAAGGCAACCCTTCCATAAAAGGCATTAAACGATCGGGTGGGCGTGTGATTTTCCGATGTGGATGTAAAATGTCACGATTGGCACGTTTTTTTTAAGAGGTGTTTAGGCAACGTGTGTACCAACAACAACAAATTAGAAGCATTTTAAGAAGCGCTACTTTTGAATGATTACAATGACAATTTCTGTTGTACGGGTCTTCGAGAACTATTAAGCATTCAAGTGGATGCTGCTAGCAGTTCGGGCGGGCGGTCGGTCTGTGTTGTGATTGCCACTATTTGGAGTATCAATTTGTATTGAAATAAAGAAACAATTGGGAAGACGCAAAACAAAACAAATGAAAACAATCCTTGCTCAGAGATTCGAACATGCTAAATGCTCTATGTAAAAACTGCGACACGCAGTTACTTCAGTGTAACCGTCGTTTCGCAAAGTTCTAAAATCGTGTTGTTGCTTCGGCCCATCCGGTTCCTGCAGATCGTTGTGTGTTGGTTGCGAAGTGTCTTTCAAAGATCGCACACTTTCGATGCTATGGTGCCAAGTACAGCTCGCTTTCGCAGCCTGACATGCATCACTTTCCATTGCGCTAACTTAAAACGCGACAATAGTGCAAATTTCCATCCAAAAATGAAACTATTGGGTAAAATTAACGAACTATTCATTACAACTACAATCTTTCGCTCGGTCCAGAAGCCGAAATAAAAGTAAGGGACCGGGGCCTTGGCTAAATCGGATCGTTGTTGAAGCCAATCGCGAATGCTCTTCATACATTGTTCATTCTTTCCTCAAGCAAAGAGCACCACCTAGACGTTAAGGTAAACCATGAATTTCAATCGAGGAAATTTGTTTCCAACGTCCACTAATGGATATACTCCCTCTTTCTCTTTGCTTGTTTAGTTTTGCATTCCATCGACGGCCAACAAAAAAGCACCAGCAGTGTTCGAAAAAACAAAAGCGAGCAGGATTTTGAATACTACGACTAAAATTGGGCCTTCCAAGGGTGACGTTAATTCAAACAAAAATTGAACCAAACCTAAACCGACAAAACCCAATAGTGAAAAAAGTAAGTGTTTGACAAACCGAAAGCAAAAAGAAAACAAACAAAAACGGTAATTCCAATGGAATTGACAAAGAGCAATGGAAACAATAAGTGCTTCGTGTAATGCGTTGGCTTAGATGGTCAACCCACCACCACCGAGACCGCCACCGCCGCTAGCAGCGCCACTGCTGGCTGAAAACGGATGCTGCAGATGCAATGAGCTCCCACAGGAGGATAGTAAACCCGAATCTGACGATGACGCATTGCTGCTGCTACTTGCCTTATTATGAACGCAACTTGTTATGTTGTTGCTGGTACCGTTGCCAACACCGGTGCTGTTGCTGGCGTTACTACTGTTGATCGGGCTGCTGTTATGACTGTTGGTTGCACTCCCGCCGCCCAAACCATTGCATGGCGGTGAGGGAGACTTTGATAGATCCCGATAACGTTGCTGAAGCAACGCGAGACGGCTTGCAGCGTGTGGTTGATGATGATGCGCATGATAGTCACGGTGCCCACCGTGATGGTGGTTGTTGTTGCTATGATGATACTGACTGTGCGACAACGCCCCGGAGTTCGACTGATGTCCCACTGAATGGTTGGTGCCGTGATGATGGTGATGGCTATGATGATTATTACCACCGTAGTACGAATTGTGGTCGAAGGAGTTGAGCTGCTGCTGTTGCTGTAGATGATGATTGTTGGCTGCGGCGTGTGACTGTGGCCCAACACCGATGATTACGGTTGATTTCGAGTTTCTAGTCAGCGGCATGTGAGTCTGCAGGGAACCATCCCGGCTGTGCTGGAATTGCCAACACGAACGGCAGAAGTATCTGTAGGTGGTTGAAACAAAAGCGGAATTATTGTTATGATCGGAAATCCGTCCCAAAAACGGGTGATGCCACCGCCCCCGTACCTGAAGCACATTGTTTCGCGACAAAAGTATGGTCCGTGTTGTACCGTGCACATTGAGCATAGCGAATCTTCCAGATATGGATCCACCTGTAGCTTCTTGGTGAATTTGGCCGTTCGTATCTCAATAAAAGCAGCCACGACGGCCTTCATGTAGGAGCGCGAATTGTTAAACGTTACACGCGCCGATCCGAGCGGATACTTGTACTTGTCCGTATCGATACCAACGTACACGACGCCATCGAACAGGTCATTCATGATTTTCGCCAACCCCTCGGCCGTCAGCTGACCGTGCAGCGCGCCGACAAACACGGTCTTCGTTGGGTCGAGTTTCTGTGAAGTGGACTTCACATAGTTCGAATCCGCGATATTCCACGGGATCACTTCGACATCCTTCGACTTAATGCGCTTGGAGGATATCTTGAAGTTGATCTTGGCGCCTGCCGGGGCTATCGGCTTGTTCATACCGGACATGGAACACAGCTGCTGCTGCTGCTGCAGCTGGGAAGAAGACACATCGTCGCACATCGAAGAGTAGTTGTTTAGCGAACTGGTGGACGACGCACTGTTCAGTGTACGGTTTGATCCGTAGCCACCGGTAGAACCTGTGTTACCACCGCTGTGGTAGGTGTAAGTACAAGATTGCAGCAACGCCTTCACTTGCTTGTCCGACTCGAAGATGATGTACACGTAACCTTTCGGTTGTGTCGCTTGCTGTTCCTTTCCTGGCCATTCGACTCTGTGCGAAAGATAACACAAATGTTCGTTCGATAAAACAAAAAAAATAATAATAAACAGCTACACACACACAAACTCACTTGATTGAGCCGAACGGTTTGAAAATCTGCACCAACGACTGCTCACTGATGTCCCACGGCATACCGCCGAGGAAGATTTTCGACGAATAAGTCACCAGACGATTCGAACGTGGTGGCAAAATGCCACTCCAGGTGCAGGTAGCATCGTAATGAGCTGAAATTTGAAAGTGACAAGTGACCAGAAATTAGCGTTAGGGAGGTCGGTCTGTCGGTTATTTTAGCGTTACTCGTGGTTGCCCGAGGGATCGAATCGCAAAGTATCACCAAATTAACTACCTACCGGCGGATGATCGGTGAAATCTAGCGATTCGATCAAGGTTTACGTCCGAATAGCCAGCCCCACCACCGGATGACGCAGTCCCGTTGTGGTTTAAAGATGAGCTTTGCTTCGGAAGTTGTAGCTGGTTTTGCTGCGTTGCCCAGCCGCCTTTCAGCGACATGCTGTTGCTGTTGCCGCCACCGCCGTTCATCCCGGATCCATTATTGGTGCCGTGCAGGCAAGAGTTTAGTCCTTGATTCGATGTACTAAGAGTACCACCGGTGCCACCATACATGCTACTGGCAGCACTGGCCGCCGGTAGGAGCGATTGATTGAACTGGATTTGCTGCAACTGCGACAGCTGCTGGGATTGCTGTAGCAAACGCAGTGTGTTCAGTGTCTGCAGACTGTGCAACCTTTCGTAGTCGCTGTTTAACCCGTTGCCCAGGTTGAGACCGCTTAGACCACCACCACCTCCACCGGTACCACCATTGCTACCGAAGTTTGATCCCGCCAGTTGCTGTTGATACAGCGAACTGAGCGTGGAAAATGGGCTGAACTGGTTTTGGTGTTGGTGCTGTTGGTGCTGCTGGTGCTGCTGATGCTGCTGCTGCTGTTGGTTATGGTTATGGTTATTGTGATGCAGTTGTTGCTGTTGCTGCACCTGAGCAAGATTGTTTCCCGTGGAAGTACTCTGACTGAGAGTAAGGTAGTTTAGCATATCCAAAATGCTCGTGCTCTCGAGGCTCGTCAGCAAATTGCTTGTGTCCGTTTCCAGGGGCGATTGCGATCGTGAGAGCGATCCATTGCCAGCCGCGAATAGTGGCGCAGCACCGTGACTGCCAGCAGCAGAGCCACCGCCGGGCGATGGGTTTGATTCAAAACCAATAACGCTGCCGCTCCCACCAGTACCGCCGCCAGTGCAGTTGACATCATACGCCTGGGAATGCTGCTGCAGTTGAGCGCCAAAGGTTGCATTTCGGTAGTTCCGAGTGTTCAGTGTAAGCGATGGCGATGCACTCTCGCCCAAACTAGAGTTAGCCGTCGTTGGAGAGGAGCAATCGAAACTGATGTTTCGTCGTCTAAGTTTGGCGACTTCGGTAACCAATCCGCCGGTCGAAGTACCACTGCCGCATCCAATCATCAGATCGTTCTCGAACTGTTGAGAAGAGCAGAAAAAACGAAGAGCTCAGTACCTATAAATAATTGCTCGCTAACTGAAAATGCCTGCGGAAACCGTTCGTTAAACCATATCCGGGCAAATAGCCAGACTGAGGATGAAGGAAGAATTGAAACTCCTCCTACCACCTGTCCCCCTCTTCCTACCGAGCCAAGCTAAATTGGGTTTGGCTGCCAACAAAAAACTTACAGCCAACTTTATTTTACACTTGTTAAACTTCCCTCCGCTGTAAAGGACCAAATAATGTATTTTCGGCCATCCGATCCAGAAGGTTGATTTTATTTTTACCTGTAGATCCTGGTGTATTGCTGTCCCTGATAGAATCAATAGAAGTAAAAGGCAATGAAGGACACCTTCGCCGACTTACCCGAAACTCGTCATATCCACTGCTCGGAGATGTTTCTTCGCTTCCGCTCCGACCAGTCCCTCCACCCACGGCGGAGCCGGTGGCCGTCTGCAGGCCGCTCGAGTAAAACGTTCGCACCGTTGGAGATTGGCCACTGCCACTGCCGCTACCACTGCCACTGCCACCTCCACCGCAGCTGATTCCGCTGCTGCTACTGCTGCTGCTGCTACTGCTGTGACCTCCGCCAATGATGTCACCACCCAGCAGTCCGCCACCAGTCATAAGATCCGGCGAGTTGAGCGACGGACTGGGAATCCGCAGGCTGCCAAAGTTGAACGGATTCGCAGCAGGACCACCAACTCCACCACCGTTACCGGGGGTGCTACCGCTGGTGCTGCCGCCGCTGCCTAAACTGGCACTCAGCGAGCCGCTCAATCCGGAGCTAATCATGCTGCTGGCACTGTCATCGCAGCCACCACCGCTCAGGGAAGAAATCGACGAAAACGACCCGAGCGTTGGATGGTGGTGCAGGTGATGCGTATGGTGGAGGCCGCTTTGAACCTGGTGTTGTTGTTGTTGCTGGAGGTGATGGTGGTGGTGGTGATTGGGTCCATTTTTGGCCGACGATGTGGATGAGCTTGTCACCAGCGAGGACGATGCCGAAGTCGGAGAGGATGACTGTGAGCCACTCAGCAGATCCGATAGTGACATATTGTCTGCGAAGGAACAAGCAGACGATACGGAAAATTAAATAATTGGTGCCACACAGACGAGGAGTTGTGGTCCGATTGACAAAAGATTGAAAATCTTTCATGAATTTGATAAATTGTTATCTTGAGTTCTTTCAGGTCGCTAGTTGCTCGGCCAAACGAATCATCATTCACATAAAGTAATTTTAGAACAGTAATCGAGTTCTTTCACAGTTGATAACATTGAAGTAACCAGCAGCTCGTGTTCTATGAATGCGATCGTATTGCCCAAAAAGCAGCGCTAGAAAGATAAGGTATTGCAAAACAAGATCTTCGTATTTTGGTATTTTTTGTTGCCAATGAAATACCACGCGAACTAGAAAGCCAACTGTCGAACATCTCAATGACGCAACGCACATGATCAAGTCCGACCATCGTTTAGATAGCGCAGAAGCTGTACGTTGCACAAAAGATGATTAGGAACTACTTGCACAGGGTTGAATATAAATTAAGAAAAAAAACATTGTTGAAAGTTTTCCGTTCGGCATCTGCAGATGGCTGGCAAATCGCTACAAAATCAACAAACTAATCCATAGTCCATAGTACATCCATAAACTTAGGATAGTCCGGCGATGGCGATGAAGAGCATTTACGACAATATCAAGCAAAGTGATCAGGCTACGGTTAAGAAAGTTTTGCTGAATATCTCCAGAGGATTAGTATGGAATTATCGGCTGTGGACAGCTATTAGAACCGACTGTCTTCCAACGGGGCAACGGCAAGCGACAAAGACATGCCACAAGATATTGGAGAGGTTGATTTCAGTTTGGTTACCTTGTAATCGATACCTTGCACGTAGCAGTGCCCATCATCATTAAAATTTGCCCACCATTTCCCGTTAAATTCGCAAATAATGTTGACGGATAAAACCACGCCGTAAGCCTGTGGAAAACGATAGCCTCAAAAGATAAATAAAACGCCGTGTTTTTAACGGAACTAACCATTTAGCATTCTGTAATTAATAAATACAAATACAAAACTGCTAATACAAAACTGCTAATACAAAAACGATTGCAAACGCACTCACTCATGATCAACTATGCGTGGGGTTTTTAGGTCATGATCATCACACACAACCAAAACAAAAGAAACGCGCCCTGCACGTATTTCATCAATGTTTTCCGATCACACCCCCGGTCGGGAAGGTCTTTCTTTCGTTGCAAGTATCATAACGAAAGTACGCCATCGGTTCCCCCTTTTACGGCTTACCAACGCGGCCTTCCAAACAGGATCATACCCACTATCCGATTTGTGGAACCGAAGCGAAGATGATTTTGTTTCACATTATTTGGCAACAATCCAAACACAACGTATAATAGAGCAAGGATTCATTCTGCTGTAGGGGATTGGCGAGCGATCCGGATGAGGCGAGTAAGACGACGGACGGATGGAATCGTATCCGGGGGGATTGCCAAAAAGCAAACAACTCGCCGAAGAGTATAATTATGTCCCAAGTGTCCTTCTTCCAGTTCAAGAGGGGGAAAAAATGAACTACGAAAGGACACGACCACGATGATGATGTTTTGCCCGGTCACCAAACGGCAGCAGCGGATCTCTAGTCAATTTCTCTCGCAATTGTTGCGCGCCAACAAATTAAGCAACAAATCATCTTCCTGTTTCGTTTTGTTCCGTTTGTTTAACTGCGGGCTGGGCATGATGGATAGGACGATGAAAGTTGACAGTCATAATGCACGCTACATACACACAGAGAGAGCGAGAGACAGGACTTAATAATAAACCGCCACAGCAACCGGCCACTTGAGGGTGCGTGGCAAAGATTTCTATTGCTTTCGCGAACCGAAAAAGCGGATTGCAAGGCGCGCGCGAAGATTTACTCATTGTCCAAAAATCAACCGACTCGTCATACACACAACGACACTCCTTTTTTACGCTGGGGCCGCGGACGAGAGTTATGTGCTTCAATTTGTCTACGTTCCAAGTAATATAATTCGTAATAAATTATACAACGCGAGCGCCCGAGCGCTCTCTTCGATGCCATCGGCGAACTGGCCCCGGGTCGGCCGGCGAAGAAACACCGTGCCGTATGCTTTTATAATGGCAATATTTCGAATGGGATGATTATCAATGATATACTGTTGCTATATCCAAATGCCCGCCGAAAACTATACCCCGTGCGGAGGCACTTTCGGAGGCACCATTTGTGGGACCGAAAAGGGGGCGTCGTCGAGAGACTGGGGGGGCTCCTCTCTCTCTATGGACTTCACAACATAGCCGGCCGTCCTCGTCGATTACTCCAAAAATGGGGCCCCTACCCCGGCACCTCTACCATGCCACGCGCTCCGGCGCTACCATTTGACCACTTCACACCCAATGGCTCTATGGGGGCTTCACTTGTCTTCACTGCCCGCCGGTCTTCCCGATCACGCCGACGAAAAGTGCTGTTAGCACGGGCGAGGCGAGAAGACCTCCTCTTCCAATAGTGCGCGAAGACGATGATGATGTCGTGGCCAGCGATGCGTGTATCCTAATAACGCAACCGTAATAACTACGAGTCGTCCGCGCGTGTGCGAGTTGGAAAGCCGCTGGCGAGAAGCGCGCGGCACGGAGGAAAGCACGCACTGCTCCTCCAAATGGGGGACGGGACGCGGCCGGCTTCCTCCGACGCCGTGTTGCAAGATGCGCGCTCGGCGTTATGAGTTCAACGTAATTAGGTGCCGCTTAGGTGCGGCGGAATCCAAGATGATACACGAGGCCATTTCCCCGATCGTGTGTGCACACACCGGCTGTCGGTTCGGCTCTGCTCGGTGTGACCACGCATAACGCTCCCCCGTCGCCACACGTCATGGGGCGTAAACACTTGTTGCTGCTGCTACCGCTGCTGTTGCTGGAAGTTCCGGGCCGGCCGGACACGTCCCTCTTTTGCCGGACGTTGCCCGGCGCAGTGAGGTACTGAGCGAGCGGCCACGAATCCCGTACATGCAGCATTGGCAATGGAAAACACGGGCAAAATTAGGCTTCTCGAGCGGGAGAGATGTTGTTCTCCGGCGAGTTCCGGGGCGGTGTAGCGCTTCTTGTACCGGAATGCCAAAGAAGACCAACAGGAACACTTGACCGGAACAGCAATGTTTATTGGCCACGCGGCTTTTTTAAGTCGGATTTTGCCCCGTTTGCCACGATTTTGTTTTGCTTCTGTGTCAGCCCAAGTGTCTGCCAATTATCGTAGTTCAAGGTTTTTCTCAAACGAAAAACCTTTTCCTAAATTTTACAAGCGTAGCTATTTGAGTGCAGATCACACCTGGTCAAGAACTGTCGTTTCGTCATCATCGAACTGTCATCAGCATTATTTTCTGCATGAGTAAGTCTCGCATCACTGATATGAAGTAAGGTAGTGTGAAGACGTTCTGATCGTACTTTCGGAAGTGTCTCGATGCTGCCGTTTCTGACCATACAATGATCGTTGCAACAGTAATCGAATGGTATTCTCATCAACAAACTGTAGCCCGTCCACATGTTGTTCCGGATTAGGCGGGCCTAGGCTTGGGCGGCTTTCTAAACGTGCTTAGAAGCGACGCATTTGTTCATTCTACAACAGAATTGACCAGAAACAATTAGATCTCTGAACTAAAAATAAAAGAAAAATTAATATAAAAAAATCTGTTGCATGCAACATATTTTCCCGCCGACAGACAAACTCAATCAGACGTACCTTCGGCTCTTATTTACGGTTAGTTGGGCGTTGATTATATGCCATTGACCAGCCGACCTCCTCTACCTCAGGCGCCACGCTTAGGCCTTCGGACACAGACTTGGCGGCGGCGCACGTTACTCGACATCCGCGTGCACTTCCGATTACTCCGTGCACTCAACCTCACCACCACCATCCTTTGCCGATAATTTCCTTCCCTTCGTACTTGAACTTCATTTCTCGCTTCGGCCACTTCGACACAACAATCTATCGACGGATAGGAGGTTCGGCTCCCTTTCGCAAACTTTATCCGCGCACCGACTGTGACGGTAGCTGAACACACATCATCATATGGGACGCGGGTTCCGCGGTGCGCCCTTCTTCACAGCTCAGTAGACATATGCTGTGGGACGGAAAAAAAAGAAAGATGCTTGTTCTGCAATGTCCGCCGCGCGCAATCCGTTTAAGCCCGGCTGGGCCCGTGTGGCAGGTACCTCTGCGCTACACCGGGAGGGAAGAACGCAGTCGAGGCAAACACACAACACCATCTTCAACTTTGCCCAGACTGTTCGAATTGTTATCTCTCACAAGAAGTACACGCCCGGCACAGAATGGAAAGT
Organism: Anopheles cruzii; assembly: GCF_943734635.1. NCBI lineage: Eukaryota > Metazoa > Arthropoda > Insecta > Diptera > Culicidae > Anopheles > Anopheles cruzii. Next base: position 33,964,487 of record NC_069145.1, read on the forward strand.
AATGCTGGAATGTAACTTGCCGACATTCGTCTCAGGTTGCAGCACCACCCCTGATATCCGTCGGCCCGGGGCCAGCCAAGACCAACCAGTCAGTCAAGGGGCTCATTAAGACAAACTTGAATGGATTTTTTCTTTTTCGGAAGTCGGGCTCCAGAGTTATGAGAGACCACACAACATTATGGTATGTCTAAGAAAATGGTAGCAAATATCATACTAACAGATGAATCGGCAATTACCTGATGGTAACGAAAAACAACAAGTGACCGAGAGTGCTACGGAATTGAAGAATTGAATTGCAGTCGCTGAATGTTTGGTCCAATATGGCAGGCTTTTGGGTTAGACCTCCGGCTCCTCACGGCAACATAGTTCATCATTTATGTGAGATTCAATGATGGACTCCTACAAATAGGAGTCTTTTATTCTACACGCCTAAACAATGTCCATAAAACCTGGATAAAGCAACGTAAAATGATCGAACAATCTCGACTGAAATAATGATACTTCTTCTGATCTGTATTATTTTGTGTAAGCCCATTTTCGTACATAAATGAAAACTGTCACTGTACCCACTAAGCATGACGACGTTAATGGAAGTCCCGAAGAAAGAGTAAGTTCTAATGCTCCCCCTAAAAGAGCAAATTGTGACAGAAAGTGAAACGGAAACAGATGCGTATCAATGTGTTTCTATTAAAGAACCATTTTGGATGCCCAAAGTCCGAGCATGAAAGTAAGTATGCGAAACCGACCCACCCCGAATGAACGGCACACCTTTCTTTTTTTATAGGACTTGTACATTTTCTGCACCAGAAAAAGAGTGAAGAGAGTTCAGAAAACTATCCGACTGATACGATCAGTATTTTAGATTCGATCCTCCAAGACAGACTTTTGTGAATGTTGATTTATTCATTCACTTTCGGGACCCTCCCCAACGCACGGGCTCCGTCACCACACAGTGTCGTACTCTTCTGTGACGGCCCGAATTTTACACTAAAGCCCGAGTCTACAGCACCGTGACACTGAACTTTCACAAATATTTATGATCAACTGTAAAAACCTTAACGGGCGAGGCAAAGAATAAGATTAATTACGAAATCACATAAACGCAGGCATTCGTCTTCTTTTGACAGTCACCGTAAGATGGAGGTTGGTAGTTTTCACGCGCAGAGAGCCCGGCGGGAGTCACTTCTGCCTACGGCCCCTCGTGAAGCCCTCTCCGGCTCGCTGTTGTTGATATGAATAACCAACAAACCATGAAATCCATAACCGGTAACTTCCCCTTTAGCAGCGATTGCCACGATCATCATCAGTGGGCCTAGATCCACGATGGAACTACTATGCAACACGCCCTACACAACCCCCCGGCGACGTTCGGTGCCGTTTTTTTATTGTTTTAAAAAGCACGAGTCAGTCGCTAGAAAAAGAGGTTTAAGTCAAGTTGACCGGATATTTATTTCGAACGAAAAAAAAACCCGCATTGGGATGCCAACAAACCGTTAATCTTTTTAAACAAAAATCGTGTTTTGTTTGATGGAAAGCAAGCAACGCTGAGAGTAAACAAAGAACGTTACGATACATCGCCGCCACCACACTCTTTCTCTCTCTGATCTCCTAACCCTACCCTAACAGCTAGCTCTAATAAGCTTTCAACGAGCTTATTAGCTACATATGCACTCACAGATTGGTTTGATTCTACGTAACCCGGGGGCCCCCGGTGGCGATCAGGTTACTCTATTTATTCATTTGCAACCTCATCACTTCCCATTTTCCGAAGCGACCCCTAAAAGAACCTCAATTAATTGTGGCCGATGCGTCGTCGTTAAAGCTGAATGAGTTTTTCGCCGCTTGGAGAACGGAACGGCGCAGCGGCGGCGCAACATATTCTCGGCTTCGAAAGGCGATGGAGTGTGATCGGGGAAAGCCCGTAGGTTCCCTCTTCCGTCGCCGGGCGGGAAGGGAGGAGAATGTGATTATGGTACTAACTGAACGACGCTCTGCGGACAGGAGAAGAACGTAGCGATCGGAATGAAATTCTCCCTGTGTGAGCGCCGATGGTGGGGTGTAACGGTTCACTTGTGCCGGTCCACTGCTATGGATAAAGATTGTTTTGGCTGACTCGTTCGCGTTTGTATCGCATGCACCTATCTTAACATGAAAATTATGTAAGCGTGAGTGAGCTAATCTCTCTCTCTTGCCACAGTGCAGCAACTGACCAGAGCACGCCGGATGCATAGAGCACAGCATAGGAAAGCAGGGAGAGGCTGCGAAGCAGGGACGAGCGGAACACGCGTGCTCGACATTGCGTAGGTAACTCTTGCGTGTACATTATTCTTCGATACCTGACTGGCCCCCATCAAGGACTGCAGGCTGATAAACCCCAGGAAAAATATCATACAAGCACTAGACAAAGATTTTGCATTCAATAGTGGATCGGCCATACCATATTACGGTCAAATGCCATCGCGGTAAAATATTACAACTAGAATTTAATGTCAGGAAAAAGAATTCCAAGTTTTTTTTATTAAGCCAATATTTATCTGATAGAGACTCATTCGTGTGACCCAAAACAATTATATTTGAGTGCTACCGTAATATCCGATTTATCAGTAAAATTGTTTGGCCGTATGACGACCGCGCGATCCAAAAGTACAAGGATTCCAATTTTTGGGTTGTTTACCTACAGTTTTGTCTGTAGATCAATAAAAAAACACACACACTGTGTGATGGTGTTTTTATAAGAAATTCCCAAAAGTCTACCGTTTGCTCACCACAACGACCTAAACAAACCAGAATCAATAAAATCCGTATCAACATATTTTGAAAGACATTGCCTTTCTCAAAAAGGCCTCCCAACATTAGCCTGGGGCACACACACACATGGGTTTAACAACGTTTGCACCATTTTATTCCCCGAATACCCAACTCTCCGCGAATCCATAATGAGCAGCATTTCATTAGTGGAAATGACCTCCAACGGAATATCGACGGGCCAGAAACGGGCCCTCTACTCGAATGCTGCAGGAATCAAATAGTCGAACGGCTCTCCTCTTAGGACGCCCTTCACGTGCCTCGCTGCCGCTGACACGCGGCCGCCAACGAGACGTCGGCAGAATGATGAACCGTAAAGCCGAGACACCCCGTAAAGTGGATCGATTAGCACTTTCTATTCGCCCTTTCCACGCATGTTTTGTCCGCGGGGCGCGACGACCGTGATCTGCGATAGAAATGCGCAAAGACATCGCCGAGAAAAACCCAAACAAACCCAATCCCAATAAAAGATGTCGCGCGCTGGCGTGGTACAGTGAATCACGGGGCGTGCATGGCATTTCCAAGCACTTTCCACACGTACCCTTGGTGTGTTTCCACAATACTCACCCAGCAGCAGCACCACCACCAGCACCAGGGCCAGTTATCAACCGAAAATACAGCCTAAAAATTTATTTTCCCTACGACAAGCGGCGCTGCGATAGACGCGTCGTCAACATGCATAAAATGCTGCTACACAACATGTTTACGAAGACTCCTCTTGGTGCGTCCTTTTCGCTACCGCCGGCTTTCCACTTCTACTGAGTGCGAAAACTAAAGGCGACGCGCAAATGAAATTGCTGCCAATGTGTTTACTTCGTGCGTCCCAGGATATCTGCAGCGTGCCATGGTGCCTTCTTGCGTATTTCCTATATGGTCCGCTGCGGGCAAGTGTTTGTATGCGCGAAGAAGCATCCCTTTGCTTTTGTGAGCTTTCGTAATATTTAAGAATTAGAAACCAAATTTATTGAGTATTGACCATTTGCTAGGAACAAACTAACATGGGTAAAGTATCTTTCACTTAACGGGCAATCGTTCGTTATCTGGTGCCACAAGGTCTAAGATTCGAGCAGATTGCATTTCGTCTTTCAATTGTTGCAATGTTTTTATGTCCTTCTAATATTTTGCATCTTAAAACTCACCGTGCACTGGCACTGTTGTGTTCTAGTAAATCAAAAAATATTCCTCAGGTAATTCTTGAAAAGAAATCCTTAAACTAATGAAAAATGATAGAAAGCTTCCAACCGGACAGTGCCTGTTTCTGGGATACCCTTGACTGTTCCTTCGCGCTGTGTGAAAGAATTATCTCGTTTCCCAGTTGCGAGGATGTTCCCATGTGTCGTTTGTGACTAGAGAATGACCACGTTTTGGTTCTTTCAATAGTCTGACCATCGACGAGAAGTGGTAACGTGTACTCCACATGTTATTGGATATTCATTCGGTCCAAAACATTCGGTTGTCGACGATGTAGAGTATGAATGTAATAAGATGGACATTTTCATGGAAAATAAATGGGGCTTGTCCTAAACACGGATCAGAGTAGAAAACAATTTTCGCACCATACACATCCGACATTAAAACAATAAAGAAGCAAAACAGTCTATTGATCGATATACGGCAACGATCGAAATTATACTGTAAGATGATATCGATGAATAAAGTCCAATCTTATGTTAGTATTTCTTGCTGATTCGGTATGTAACCCGGTAGCTTAACCAAGGCTCCATTTTGTTCACACTCTGCAACGACGTCGGTGGTCACACACACTTACCTTCAATCGGTGACGGGAGTCCCCGACTGATGATCTCATTGTGCTCCAGCAGCAGTGAGTTGATGGAATGCTTCTGGAGAATGTCTGGCCCCGTCAGTGATCTGGCAATGTCCGGGCTGGGGAAGTCTTTGAAGCTGGTCTGTGTGTGCGTGAGAAAGAGAGAGAAAGAAAAAAGAAAAGGTTCTTATTGATGAAGGATGAAGGATCGTTGTGCAAGTCCGGCTTATGCTCAGCATATCGAATCCAAACGACAGAAGATAGCGGCAGCGACAATGATGATCTCAGTCGTATTCATCTTTGCCTCAACACAAACATACAAGTATGTGTATTAAATGAGATGACATATTAAAATATTGGGTAAAAACAAAATGCAATGACGCTATTTTTGTCTGAAAAATTCGCTCTTTTCGAATACTGATACAAAGAAGATTTATCGACGATCTCTAAGAAGACGATCGCACAGAGAGGTGTTTATCAGAAATTATAAAACCCCTTTCTTTTTCCACCAGAAACTAAACGCCTTTAGTGAAAATATTCGTCAAGTTTCTACTTCTTGTTGTGTATATCAAGCCGTAAATTGTGTATCAACACTCGTAAATAAAGGATCGTTTCACGGGACTGGTTCCGTTATCAAAACTTTGCGCATTTTGTTGAAATTTGTTTGATAAATTGTTTGATGAAATTAGCTAAATAAATACTCCTGTTTTCTGATTGAAACAAATACCATTTTCTCATCACTCTAACAAAACTATTTTGGTGTCCTTATCAGTATTTCCATTTCTGTCGACTATGCTGCGCCCACCGCTGAAAGACCTAAACGAACGTTCTTTTTCATCTAATCGAGCATTGAAATGAGCCGGAACCGGCCCTAAGGCTTCTGGGCTTTTTGTCAACAATTACGGCATAATTTTCCAAGGAAAAAAGCTGACGCTCTTAAACGGTTGGCCACATTGTGTTGCATACTCTCTCCCCCGCGATCAAGCTCACTCATTGGGGCGTGGGAAAACAAAACCCGGTCGTTATTTAATAGAGCACACCCACAGTAACGAAGAGGAATCGCCCCCGGGCGGCAGATGCAGGCAACCGCAACCGGAACACTAGCCGCCGCGCCTCGTTGATGCGCGTTGATAAGTGATAAGCCAGCCAAGGCTAAAGCACATAAGCCGTGGCGCGCCGGAACCGGAACTGCGAATGACCTCCCGAGGCGAACCTTTCGCCTGGAAACGCAAGAGGGAAAGCCAGTAATTTCCTCGTATTTTTTTTTTGCGTTCTCCATTCGGAACCGAGATTTTTTACCGTTTTCCGGTTTTCAATGATAGTGGTGCACCGGAATCTTGGAAGTTCCGCAATAAACAACGGGAGGCTCATTTCATTATCACTATCATTTAGCCGTGTGTTTGCCCCTCCAACCAACCAAACACAACCACCCGCTCCCGCGCCCGCCCACATCCATCTCTTTCTTGTTTTGCTCTATTTGTTATTTTAATTTCCCGAAAGGAAATACGAAGGATATTCCGCCGGATGTTCACACTGGCTCTAGGTAGAAAAATTTGCCTTCCCTCCCCGGCGAACCGTCGCCCGGGGCGACCCCTTCGCTGGCGCTTCTCGCGCTTGGATTCCACCGGTGGGAGTGATTATTCAGCGTAAATGATGTCCATCACAATAAAAGTGCAGCAGTTTCGAGTGCACCAGCCGGCCCTGTGGTCGACTGGCTGTGCTTCGTGGTGGTGCCCGGGGGGGGCCAAGGACGCGCTGTGTCACGTCGCCCGGTTTTCATTTCGAGGCGGGAAGGCCCAGCTTTTTATGTTGCTCCTTTGCGCTCCCCTCTTGCGGATCATTACCGAAGGGTATTTCATTCCCCCAACACAACACTCCTCCTGGAGAATCGACAGCAAGTGATTCATTTTAGTTACCTGCCTGCGAAACGGAGCACGCAGCCAGCGAGAATCCCCCTCACGTTCAACGCCGCCCGCCGCCGCCACCGGAAGGAAAAAGGGACTTTTTTGTTTTTCCTTTTCAAAAACGCTTTTTTTGTCCTTGCGTCTTTCTTGTGGTGCAGATGGGAGTGGTAAAGAACAAAAATAAATACAATAGAACGTCATTAAAATCACAAACAAGTTAAAGGATTTGTGCGGACTTTGTGCAATCCACGGACGGTCAGGTCAGCAGAGACGACTGTCGGTCACAAATCCAATAGGAATGCATTCAGCAACAACAATCATTTCGCACCATTGTTTCCCGTGCCATTTATGGAGCGCAATGACAAATGCGTCTCTTGTTGTTTTTATGCAAACTAAGCTCTCTCGTTAAATGCAGATGTTGTTGCTACACTGTCCATTGCGCATCATTATTATCTTGAGAAATAACAATAGCAAATGTAGCAAATTATTATACATAGCGCCATTATCAGTATGAGTGTGGACAGTCATATGATATCTGATTTTACCATCAACCTTTGGGCCAGTATCCTCAACGCTATTTCGTGATTATTACCCCGATTAGATGAGTAGGACACAATTTTTAAAATAATTGGTCAGCAAAAGTAACTGACTGATGTCCGACAACAAATTCCCCATAGATGTCCCACAGAGTCATTATTGCAGTGCTAAGCCAAACCGGCGTCACCAGTAAAATTTGACATTGAAATCCACCGTCTACAACATAGAGACTCAAGATGGTTACCAATTTTAAACAAAAAGAATTCAATTGTACGCTAGTCCATTTTTGTCCGTTTGCTTCGCGGGCTGGGCCTCGACGACGGTGCCGAGGTCTGCGGGAAAAAAAAGTTGAAGTTTGTAACAAGACAAGAGTGCCCGTCGTAACAGAAGTCGCGAACAGTTCCGGGGGAATCAGGGTCCAGCCCAAGCAGCGCCACTCGGGGAGTTGTGCGACGGCGAACGATTTCTATCGGAACGAAGAAGAACCAGAGCGCCGCCAAACGTTGGCCCTGGCCCTGGTGTAACTGCCATAAAGGACCGCGCGCCATGATGTGCGGCGGTTGGAATGTGGCATGCGACTGGAATCGCGATGACAGCACCACCGAACAGGACACCGGATGCGAACAAGACAAAATATAGAGAAAGCGAGAGAGAGCAGCACACGGGGAGAACAAGCGAGAGAAAAACGAATACACTTCTTTTGCATTTCCTGCTGGGAGAAAACAATGCTGCGGCACAATTGGGTTGCCTTCAACAGCGAAATTCCCGTCCACGGAACGGCCTGGGCCTGTAACTGCCAGCAGTTGACGTCATAGTGACTGCTGTACAAACTCCGTCTGACACAGAACCACCACCCCCCGATCGTCCTTTTTTTACTCCAGGAATCGAATCGTTTACTTTCGCCGGCCGGTGGCAGAGTCCGAATGCGGTCGGTTTCCGTTCCTTTTGTTATCCTTTCTTTAAGTCAACTAAGAAATGCTACGAGATGCGGAAGGATATCGCTTCGGACATCGAACAACTGCCGGTTCATCTGGGTTTCGCAGCGAATATGATGACTCGCGTTAGGACCACAACTTTGTTTAAATTCGTGGAGCGAGAGTGGTGAACATTAGGTTAGAGAGAACGAGGAAAACCACAGATAATCAACTCTATGAAAGGTACACACGTGTATCGAAAGGAAAAACCATCCGTTCCATAAGTTAAATCATTTGTAAAATGTACTGAATACTTCTATCTTACTAATTAAACCATTCTTTTCAATCACAGTTTCATAAACAGTAGTAGCAACTCATATAACATGCAAAAGTCATGCAATCATTAAAACTAAGTAACGCAAAATTGATCCTCATTTTTTATCATCAAAATACCCGGATTGCGGGAAAATGCCTTTGCCATGGTGCTCTCAAACGAATTCAAAATCAAATGAAATAATTATGTTTGCCTAGAATCGACCAGTCCGATTCCAAAGGATTGAATGGTTGAACGGTTGAACGGATGAAATACATCCTTCCCCTAATGGGCGTTCTACAAATCCTGAGTAATATCCGAAAAACGTGTCCCATTTGATCCCATCCCACACACGACAGACCACGAAGACACGAGGTTTTGGGTTTTCATCAGCAGTCAATCGAATCCTCACGTGCTTCATCAAACTTGTTCGAGAAAATCTGGCCTCTCACGAAATCCCTACACACAACATGGAGCGTCGTCACGGGTTTGCCCCACTTCTGAAGCAAGATTTAATCACCCTCAGCATCCTCTGAATCACATGAGTGCTCTCTCGGGGGTGAAACACAATGTCCCCGAAAGTAAAACTTTAACAGTTGTTTGAAGAGAATGCGTCTGAAAATTTGGTCACTTTTTGGCGAACTTTCAACCATTTTTTTTTAATGATAGGACCAAAGTATAGATATGCAAACGATCTCTAAAACTTCAATCGATGCTCAAATAACTTGAAGACAACTAATTAATCAATTCTTTTTTTTATATGCTATTTTACCTTGTGCACTCTCTCTCTCTCAAACAAAACATAACGCAATTCAGGTTTTTAGCGTATTGTAGCGTATTTTTGAGAAAATCCAAAATTTCTCAGTGTTTTCCCAAACACTGAACGACGCTAGGCGACACACCAACAACGCAAACAATGGACGTTTCCCCAAACATTCAAGCCGCCAAACGGTTCAGTGAGCCGCCCAGCATGAGATCCCTCCGGTGCGCCTTTAACAATCACAGAAAGGTTAGTAAAAAATGATATCTACCAAATCACAGACTCGCTCGTATACCGTCACACGCATCCCCGTATATGTTGCCCTTTGTGGTGGTGTTAGTAGCACCGTCGGGTAATCCTCATCCAGAGGAGAGCCCTTTCCGTGTCTCGAGTTGACACGAAATGTGCAACAGGTTTGTGGCATGAATGAGTCTTTAGTGCTGCCAAACAGAGCAGAGCAGCATTCGCTGCCAGTGAAGATCCAAGTGATGAAAAGGCTTGAAATGGCAATCCCCTAGTGACGCCGTTTTGTTCCAGGATTGGGTGTAGCCGCCCCTCTAGGGGACCACGATGAGAAACATAGATACACGTCGGGGTAAACATTCGGTTCCACTTTCGAGAGAATATTTCAACACTAAAGACCACGGTTGGTTAGTGGAGGGAAATTTATTGACGTAACATCGACACTGACATTCAAACTGGAATTGGCTTTGGACCTTTGGACTTTTGACTAGCATCGACTTCTGGGGCTCCATGAACAGCTTTCGGCATGTACCAAAATGTCAATAAGTTCGGAAGCGGAAGGGAATCTTTTCATTTTTCCATTTATAAAGTGCAAGTTAGTAGTAGACTGTTTCATTGTCGCTTCAGTCAACATCCTGTCGATGATGCTGGAATCTAATCGCTACAAACAAACAGGCTTTGTTATTAGATCAAGAGCTAATACAACCAAACGTTACCCTGTGTTCCTCGCTGAACGAACATCATTTTCCTTCGTTCGGCTTGTCTAATTATTAATCTGACCAATGAAACAAGAATCACCCCCGTTAATAACAATCTCTTCCACATAATCCTAGTGAACGTCCTCACAAACTAGTGCGCGCTCGGATCATGATGGGGTTCCCTCTGCCAATTTAAGAGAGAGTATACAAATGGTTGAAGGACAGAAGGTAGCTCACAAACACACCAACACACACCGAGAACCGGGCGCAGGACACATGGACGACATGAAAAAAACTTCAAACGCCTTTAAAAAATGCCGTGTGCGTTTGTACTGCATTTTAGAATTTTCCCGTGTTGGTCCACAGGAATCCTAGTAGTGTGTCCACCGCCAGAGGGGCTTGATTACGGGAATGATTAAAGGATGGTGGTGCACACACAAACAATAGACAAATATCCAAACGTGCACATGAAAAGGATGTGCGCTGCAACACATCGAACCGAGCGCGCCACAGGATGATCTCTCGGGGTGATTGTATTCTAACGCCACATTGCGGCATCTCTTTCAATCGCTCACGCTGACGTGCGGCGTTGCTCTTTTATCGCCAACGCTCAAACGGACGGGGCTATGTGTCAGAACCGGTACAACATGCAAAGTGGGCATCATGCACCCCGGCGGCCAGCTGCCGGACCTGAGAGCGAGAGGAGCTCAACACTTCATTGGCGGGTCAGGGGTACAACGACGCTAGGCGCGCCCCTCCTTGGTGACGAGCGCAGTTATATGATTCTAACCACCCAATAGTGGGGCGGAAGGATGTTTTGCGGCGAGCACGTGGGTAACGTGGCACGCGACGGCAAAACAACGGCATCAAATGAGGCGCCACAATGTCATCCTTCTGTGCGTTTCCCCCTACATCGGCCGGACCCGTCGCCACACCCGACCCGAGAGAAAGAAAGAGAGAGACACAGTGAAGGATGTTCGCACGCAGCTCTTCCTAAGCACTGTGTCCAACACAAATTCGTATAACCTTCCGCGGTTAAAGCCCGGAATCGATGGCCCTGTATAGACGGTGGTATGCGAGGTATGTTCAAAAAGTCCTGACAATTTTGTAGTTCCGCGGGCTACGTATTTTCCGATTTCCGATTTTGCTGTTTGCTATTTTGCTTGGACGTGTTTTGCCGTCTTTATCTCTTAAATCATATCGAAAAAACCTGTAACCAAACCTGTTCACAGTCCACCAAACTTGGCTCTCCGTCGTTCACATCTTCTCGGCCGTTGAAAAAATTTTGAGCCCACTGATAAGCGCTGCTTTTGGTCTTAAGCACCATAAGCCATAGTCAACATTTCGATTCCATCCGCGCTCCTAATTTCATTTTTCACACAAAATTTTATATAAATTCTTTGTCGTCCATTTTTCGGAATAAACGAAAATCGCCGATGGGCCAGGCCAAGACACGCGCACAGTAAAACAGCTGTCAAAAATTGAATAATTACTTAAAATGGCCGAACTTCTCACCATAAGTCACTCACATGAGTAGAAACTTAACGCCACAAAAAAATCGAAAATCGGATATACGAAGCACGCGGAAATCCAAATGTTGCGAAAAATTTTGAACACACCTCGTATATGGCTAATACGGGGCATGGAAACAGTACAAAACAGCACATTAGATCAAATCCGAACCCCGACCAGGATCTTCAAAAACGAGATTTAGTACAATTAGAGAAAGATTTTGCACTGTATTTCCATGTTCGATCGTACGCGTAAACATATTGTAGCCCGAGAAGCTAGCAACACATTTAAGTATCAACGCTCTCTTTACACGGCAGTAGTTCGGGGCCCAAAAGGAGAACCCCACTGTACACACTCCCAACCGCCGACGAGAGAGAGCGGCACATTATTTCCACTTTTGCTTTCTCCGGTTCTCGTTCCTTATAGTGGTGGACGCAGTACGCGGCGCAGCAGGACGCGAACGCTGGTTGGTAGCGGAAGACACGGCAGCCGGCACCGGCAGCAGCGCCGCCGCAGCGTTGGGGGCCTTTGGGCTCCCAGGATGCCGAATGCCGTAAAAGTTCAATCTCCACATTTCTACGACCTGCTCTCCGTTGTCCGCCGTCCTCCTGTTCATCTCTCCGCCGTGTCTGTGGCCACCCAAAAATCGACCAAAGATTCTGTCTCTCGCCGTGCACACTGACGATCGAAAGTATCGAAACGCTGCACTCTTGCTGGACACTTCTATCGAGGACACTTAACTCTTATTATATTAAGTGTTAATATATTTATTATTAATTTATTTGTTAATATATTTATCATAACCCTTATTATACACAGCTTTCAATCAAATGTAAATAAAGTGCATCATAACTTGTCTACGATTCACGTTTTACCTTCCTGTTTAAGCGGTTCGGGTTCATTGTGCAGCGTGTGGTAGTGTTGTGTTGGGCGATATCGCAGCGATTGCAGAGAAATCGTCCTGTTTCGCCGTCCTAAAGCCAACTGGAAAACATATACACACACTACTGCTGGAAGCCCGTGTCTCTGTCTTTGACTTTCACATGCCCCGGGACGCTATGTTGAAATCGTTTAACGCAGCAGCTCAGAGCCATTCTTTGAACCCCGCCGCCGCTTAGGACCATACTTGGGTTAGGGTTGAACGCAACGGAACAAGGACCGCACCACACCGAGTGTGAAATTGAAATCAGCTCTTTAATGCAAATAACACTTGCCCCTCTACAACTGCTACCTACCAGGCACAGAACACAGCAGTTGATCAGTCAACTAAAAGGATGAGATTTAGTCCAAAAACAGTGAGAGTGTAGCTCTCCGAGAGAAGACAACCAGACAACAAGAGTGAGGTAATTTTCCCGTACTTGCGGAGGCGCCAAACGCAAGCACCACCAGTGAGCCAAATTTCCGTTCCACGTTTCGGCAGGACCGTGAACAATTTCCATTAAAGTCACATTCTGCCCGTCGATCGCCGCGCGACCGATTGCGTGATGGTGGCGGCCGGCAATAATGTGATGCCCCAAACGGATGTACTAGATGCTTGAGTATTTAACAGAGGCCAGTGGCGTTGGTTTTTCACAACGGCTTAGCTGGGTGGTAAATGGTTTGCCTTTTCAATCTTCCTATTTTGTTTTGTGTTTCCCCTGATCTGCACACCCGTAAAGTTCACACCAAATACCGCGAGCAGCTTGCATCGTTGACTCTATGGAACGTTCGAGTTTTCCACATCATTTTCCCCGCAAGGACCTTCACTTTCGTACCCATTGACATTGCGGAAGGGCGAGTTCGGTATAAGTTCGGTCGACGCGTCACTTTGCTGGGGTTCAACAAACAAGGCGCTGTTTCGTCCTCTGGGTCACTGGCGTGAATGTCGTCTGGTCAATGTCGTCAATAGGAGCTAATTTGCAGTTCATTAAGATTTAAATAAAATTGACCACCAACAAGGATGCAACACACAGCTTGCGAGAGGAAACCGAGTAAAGAGAGAACCGCGGAAAGAAGGGCGCGACATGAACAAGAAAAACCAAGAAATTACAATACCTGCGCCGGAGGAAAATTAAGTTAAAGCGATGCTTTTAAAACCGACCCATCCGGATGCCCATTAGGGAGCCCCGCTACCCAATGGAACCTCTTTAAACGAACGCTCCGCGCAAAGTGGCCAAGAAGTAATAGAACGTTTTGGTGGGTTCCCTTTAATTCACAGGAGTGAGAATTTTGGTAAGACCAATATTTATGTTATACAACTGTTGATTGCGACTGAAGTTTCACGGTGGAGGCGCCTGGTACCCTGTTTCATGTACAGGGTGCTCAAAAAAGCGTGCACTTTTTCATTTGGTTATAAAACAAAAACGGCTTAATATTTTTCAAAGCTTTTTTGCTGCTGCCTTTTATTTGAAAGGTTAACTCATGCCATTTACGTATAAAATACAATTTTGGTTGCAGAAGATTATGTTAGGCACGCTGTTTTGACAACCCTATATCTAGAGCCGTATCCCGTACCTTGCATTACCACACTAGTATTAAAACTCAATAGAAACCATGAGAAGTAAACGAAAAATGTGTGCGAATTCTATGCTTCTATGATGCAAATCCACATTATTCAGAATACGCGTAGCGAGTAAAGCGCCGTACAGATATCGCGCGCCACTTGCGTTTTAAAGTTTGAAGTTGGGCAGCCACGCCCAACCAAAGTACACGTTCGTTGGCTGCTCTGCTCAGAGCTAACGCCCAACGGGAGCTTTCTTCGGCCTTTCTTTGCTTCGACATAATCTACTTGTAGCCATTCTTCTCGAAGTTGATCAGGAGAGGAAACCACGTGCCTAGTGTGTGCCTGGCAGCCTCTCCTGCGTCGCACCACACCACCATCCGTCTATGGCAAGTAGTTCTAATGCTGCCCCCGACACAAAACTGAATGACCGAAAGACACCTAGGTGGTGCAGCAGCAGCGTGCCTGGGGACTTCACCTCTTTCAAGCAGTTCTTCAATATCTCCAAGAATAGCAACTCGAAAACGACACCGTTTATGATGGTAGCGCGTTTATTAGTGCCTAAGCGTTACTACTGCTCTAGTAGCCGCGGCAAGTGGAAGACACGGATTGTGCTCAAATCGTAAAATGCCCACACAAAGCCTGCCGCGGCCAACAGCTTCATATGTCGAACGAAATAAATAGCTGCAGCAAGCACACACATGGCCCAGGCACGGCGCGAATCGGTTGCTTAGCGGGAACACACTCTGCGGCAATTGGAGGATTCCAGAGAGCTCACACTTCCTCCAGCTCCCGTCTCCCAGCGCGCAAGCGACCAACGGGCGCGACCAGTCATCAGCAGGACGACAGCAGAGGCCTCCGGAGGCCTCTGGCGGAGATCGACACGCTTGAACAAAGCACAACAGAAGCCCGAACCGACCGAGAGGCAAAAGGATGTGCAACAGGATGTTCAACAGTCGGAAGCGGTACTTCCCGTTTGCCATCCTGCTGGAAGACGTTGATAGCGTCCACACACACACACTCGCTCTGGCAGCTTATGCTGTGTATGGTATGCGTCGTCCTGGTGGCAACTCTGAACATGGCACTCGACGGGGAGTGTTTCGGTGGAACTGAGTTTATGGCGGCGCAACACATATAAACAGTGCAACAAAAAGTGCATCGCTAAAAGCCCCCATACGAAGAGACAGAGAGACAGAGAGACAGAGAGTAATAGAGCACAAGAGAGTGTTAAGATAGGGTGCAGCTCCCAACCATTATTTGCTCTGTATGTGGTGCTCTGTCACACAAACCTCCTGGATGGACAAAACACGGTTCAGTAAAGCATACGTCATAAAGTATAAACACATTTATGAGGATACGTTTTTAAGCGGAAACTCATACTCTGACAAAATACAGCCGGCCGATGCAGTTACCGCCCTGTATGTAACAGAGAAGGGCAATTGTTTCGGCGTTGAGGCTGATTCTACATCGCCAGCGCCATTCCCATGCGAATTGAAGATACGCCGGGGATGGTAGTACAGGGCGGGGGAGCTGGAGTCAATCATGCCCTGCACCCAGCTGTTGCGCTTCACGGAAAGCAGCAGCGGGGCTGGGCTGCAAAGCGCATCAGGAAGCGCATCCGATAAATGTGGTCAGACACAGAGCCACAGTCGCTGCATAATACTAACTAGGTTTCCCCTTTTGCCGGCCGGCCCCGTGCCACACACACACACACTTATCATTGAGCTGTCAGTCAGGACAGCCAGCGGGAGGAAATACACTGTCCGTCCTGCACCGGTGGACTGAATTTTCATGTGGACTCTTTATTTGCTCCGCTTTTCATCTGCCGTCCATCTGCTACCTACCACAGTGGCAGTCCCTGTGACAGGTGAGAATATTTCTATTAACTCAATAAGTAAATGTGACCGATCCCTTACACCACACACCCCTCGGACCACCGGGGATCTCCGGAATATGTATGTAGGGCGCGCGAATCTCATCAATGGGGGACACACGTAGGTGTCTTCATTTTGTCCCTCGACCACCCGCATATACTCCTTACACCCTTTGGACGGGAGTGAGCAGAAGTCCGAGAACGATTGCAGGACAACCGGGAATGATGCCTTCCATCACGATGCTAAAAATGAAGCAAATCGTTGGCAAAGGAAGCGCCGCCGACGGGCTATCAAAGTACACACACTAAATACCATTCGTCGGCATTCAAACTAACTTTCAGGACAACAACGGCAGGTGTTGAAGATCGAGGCGTCGTGTGCAGTGGCCACTGAGCGGCTCAGGAAAACTACATCAACATGCCAGAGTTGGGCCAGAGTTGGGCCAGATGGACAGGCGGCTGACTTCGATGCTTTCACAGAAAAACCAAACCAGGTGACATACTTTTTGCATTGCTTTGCCCATTTTAAATGTTAGTGGTTCGTGGGGCCCTGTAAATGTATTATTCTAGGAACTGATGTCAAATACAATGAAAAATGCCCAAAAAAAGACTGCTTTTTGTGTGGCTAATGAAGGCGGTCACTTGATCAATATTGTATTCTGGGTGAATTGTTAATAAACGGCATTCTATACCCCAAATAAATCTTGTTCATTTGTCAAAACCGACTGACAAATAGCGGAGTTATTCAACATTTAAATTATTGGATCGTGACGGAACACCCTTTAAATCGTACAACCACCGCCCAATAACTTCTAATTCACTTTATTTACAAAGGCATCAATAATACAGGAAATTTAAAATAAGGTAACTTTAAGTATCTTATTATGAACCGACCACTCCCCCGCCGCCCATCTGACCGCGATACGCAACTGTGGTCGCGGCTTAGATAAGCAGTAATCTTTGACCCGTGCGAGAAAGCTTTACGAGGCTGATTTAAAACCCAAAAGTGTGTACGAACGAATACACGCTTTCCCTCACGCTGGACAGAGACACATCGCATACAAAAAAAAATCGGAGTTTAATTTTTGCGCGATTATGATCAAGCTTTCCCTCCCGGGGGCTTATTTTGGTCACTTTTTAGCTTTGTCGCACAAGTCCTGCACAAGCTTTCTTCGTCACTATTCCGCGTTAACCCCCTGTGATACAACGGATGTAGGTGCATATTAAAGAGTGCTCGTAATTCACACGCCGTTGAGTCGCCCCCATTTTCTGCGACTTTTACTTTGCCTCGCGGTTCGTTGAAACTATAAACTTCGCCCTCTGCCACCAACCCGCCACAAGTGAGAAAATACTTGTACCGGTATTTCGCTACGGCGGACGGAGCGAACGAAGTTAATAAACATTAGCCCGATAGTCAGAAAGTAAACAAACAAGAAACATACAGTAAACAGAGGCGGCTCACAATCGGAAAGAGTAATTATACGACACTTTGGTCCATGTGTCTACTAGGTCTATACGTTGAGATGTGAACTGTTAAAAAGATGGCTGTACCTGCCGATTGGGACTTCCCAGCTTTGCTGTTCATTCATCATTACCTTGTTTTGACATCAGGTAACTGATTTCAGGTCGAAACAAAAATTATTTCGGTGTGCAACCCATCAATAAAAGGGTTAAACTATGTCAACTTTTGTGCCTGAAAATGACGGTTTGCGGGGATTATAATTTTTCTGTTCCTCTTGAAGAAAACTGCTTCGGAATCACACCAAATGCTTGTCGGTACTTGTGTTTGGAAGATCGCAGTGCTTTGAGTGGTTTAAAAATTTTCAAAATGGCGATTTTGACTTGATAAAAAAAGCGTCGAAAGACTCCAAAAAACGGACTTTCTGATGGGACAGAAAGGTGTGGTGTTTCACAAGCTCCTAAAACCAGATGAAAACGTTAATTCCGATCGCTACTGAGAACAAATGATCAATTTGAACCATGCATTGATCGAAAAACGACCAAAATGCAATTCTAGTGGGCTTCAATGGAGACGCCTGGTGGCCCGTGGCAACAAGCACCAGGCGCCTTAAAAAGCCAAACTGTTTGAGGATACTATCAAATCACTCGGATGGGAGCTGCTATTCCTCCCCGCGTTATTCACTAGACTTGGTTCTTTCCGAATATCATTCATTTTCATCGATGGGACACGTATTGGCTGAGCAGCCCTTCGTTTTTCTACGAGAAAGTCGAAATGGGAAGACTAATTAGTTTACTTAAAAAGTCGAAGAATTCTTTCGTCTGGGAATCCATGATTTAGCAGACAGATAGGAGAAATGTATAGCTAGCGATGGCACATACTTTGAATAAAATAGAAAATCTCATAAAAATTTTATAGACATTTTTTGTGTGTTAAAAACAGTTCACTTCTCAACGTATAGACCTAGTACGATTCAAGTTCAGTTTAAGCTAGTTTCTTCGCCTACAAATGTTTAAGAGTCCGTAAGCGCACGGCTTCTTTTTACAAGTTTCTCTGGCACGCCCAGAGAGATCACAACACACCCACAATAATCAGGGCAGAGGTCATTTTCCTCCGATTTTCTCCTCCTTTCATGTGTATCTGCCGCGCCCCATCGTCCTACGCTACAACAGTACGGTAACACTATCGAAAAAAACCCAGAAAAATAGCTCTCGCCCATCGTGCCGTCGCGGTAAGGTAAAAGTTGCGTTAACAAGTGGTAAAAATTGTAATAAATTTTACGCTCAACGAACACTGCCCCGAAAAATTCGAGCGCAGCCAAGAAAACCCCACGCTTTCGTAACAAACTCGCACAACATCGAGAGGGTCGCGCACACATTGGCGGCAGCCGTTGAAAGTGCGCGACCACAGGACGGCCGCGGCCCTGGTTCCCCGTTTGAGATGGTGTCGATTTAACGATTTCCAAAGAATATGTGGATATGGAGTTAACAATAATTAACCGCAACCATTGATGATAGTTCTTGCTTTATTTTTGTAAACATACCTTTGCATAAATATTTTAATTTAGCAAAACCAGTTCATGATACTTTCTTCTACTACTCCGAATTGTGAATCAATACGCAGAAAATGTAACAAAGAAGATGTAAGAGTGTCGACTATGAGTAACATTTCAATTATTTCAAAGCATTACCACCATCGGATTCCAAAATGCTGCCCAAACAGGAACGCAACGTGTTTTCATACATAAAAACAATGGACGAGTGAGCAAACGATCATCGGAACTGGGATGCGATAATTGGCGACTCAATCTTACGTTAGGTGTAAGCTACCGGATGGGCTTCTCAAAAATTTGTTATAATTAATTATTGTAATGTATACAGTCGCTCGTTGCCTTAACGGCAGGCGCGACTGCTGTAAAGCTTGGGCAACCATTGATGTCGTGAACGGGACTCTTTTTATTCTTTTCGTTTGTCTGTTGTCATTTCTTTGTGGTGCCCTGGCGACGTCGAAGAAAATAAAATAAAGCAACTGTTCGGCGCGGCGAATGTGTCGTACCTCGTACACATACCGTTACCATTGGCAGCATACACACATACTGAGGTTACTCTCTTATGGACAGGAAATGGTTTCGCCTTCTTTTGAGCAGTGGTCAAATTTCTTGTTCTTACGAAAACATTAGGTTGCGGAAATACGCTTTTCCGTTGCGGGAAGGAACAAGGAAAAAAAAACAGGAAACCATGTATTGTTTCCGGTTTCCGAACATACTTAGCTCAGTTAGATAGTGTAGGTAGCTTGTCAATGAAACAACATAACGTTTTCTTTACTTAATTACGCTTCCGATGACTAATTGAAGTGATTCGAAAATCATCAACAAAGTAATCAACATTATTAATATCATGTGTATAACTGGTTTGTGACCGATTCTAAGATCTGAATCATCGGCCGTATTTTGCAACCTATTCTGCAATCCTTCTTGAAAACCCTGATTTTAGTCAAATATATGATTATCCTGCTAACAACAGGGCGGTGCAACAATGGTACAAAAAACGAGAGAATATCCACGTGCTCAGAGCTGCGTGATGACGATGATACTGAAGGCTCTATCATAGTGCCAAGATAAGGAGAGTTACTGCACGAAGAGTAAATAAACACTCACCTGTTGCAGGGAAGGCATTTCTCCGATGCTGCTCTCAGTTCAGGAAAGCAGTCGTCGTCGTCGTCCTTTAAGGCTCCCTCCGGTTATTGTCTGCTCTTTTTCCTGTCGCTTGCAGTAGTGGTTTTGCTTCTGCTTCTATTTGGTCGGTTAGCGGTGGTTTTTCGAGAGAGGCAGCGACGGACAAGAAACACTGACACAAACGTATGCAGCAGCCGCTAAATGTTGGAACACCGAACAGGACACAGCGGCGAGATGGCGAACAAACTGTAGTTATTGAGTTTTTTTATCATACACTTTTCCCTCCGAAGCTAGTCAAGATCGCCAACAAAACACTAATACGTATTGCGAGAAACACTAATACTCTGAAAGCACTTCGGCGGCCCGTTGATCTCTTTTCTCTCATTTCGCCATCGATGCAAAGGAAAAGTACAGTTTCAAAAAGTCCTTGTTCCGCTCTCTCTATTGCTCTTCAATATGCCGGTGTTATCACTTTCTTCTACACTGTCTGCATAACCGCTGTTGCAGGATAGGGTTAGTATCGGAAGATACTTTATTGGTGTACACGGAAGCACGCCACAGACAAGATGCTGAGCTACAGGGTGTCTTCTACTAAGCAAGCAGCAGCAGACTGGTATTACAAACGACTTCGACTCACTTTAAGCACACATCAATGGGATAAAGAACAGAACGGCTCTGGGAGCAATAAATAATCAAACAAAAGAGGTAACAAAATGGCTAACCGAGTTGCCTTACATTCACAAAGCGGCTAGTCCCTTTTCGTTGACCAGCCTCACTGACGTCGATACACTTCCTGCCAGGTTTGGACCCGGCGGCACAATTGTTTACCGTTTCTGTATCTGCTTTACTTTCGTGAGTTCTGCGTATTCGTTTTCTAACTAAGGCTTGGTGCTCATAGAATTACTCACCGCGGCCCGTCGCGTCAGATTGTACGCAGGAAAAAAACAACCCCGCACATAACAGGAACACACGCGCCACCGTTTCACACACGCTACACAGGAACACATACAGGACACATACGGAAACGAAGTATTCAAATGTCGGTTGTTTCTCAACTTCACATTTCTTCTTGTTCTTCTCCTGTGTTCCACACTGTTAACCGACAGTCTCACGTTTTGTCCCCGCTTTCGTCGGTCTCGCTTTTCAAATTTTACCGGTTATGTCCTTACCAGACGAAAGTTCACGGTTCTGCCGCATCATGTAAAAGGTTACTACATCGGAAGACCCATATTCCACCCAGTATTGTGTGCGGACCTTCGGTAACTGGAACAATCAGCGTGCAGCGGCTAAAATGTTAGCAAAAAAAAAGTAAAATTTTGTTATAATAAAATAGAAGACTTAAATTATCGGAACAAAACTATGAATAAAGTAGAAGCAGCCACTACTACTAATTGTTATTCTCTTTACAGAATGTATCAAAAGGTTGCTTCCATCGCACTAACGGCAACATTAGTGTTGTAAAAATATATCAAAGCTTAATAAGTACACAGCAAACTACAATCAAACGATGCTGCCGCTCCGTTGGCCGAGGTTGTACTGAGAGTGGAAGGATGATTATTTTCCATCCGAAGGACGATAATCCCCAGTTCGGATGTACCTCTGCCAAATCGCTAGCAAGGAGCAAGAGAGCGAGAGAGATGGTTCGCAGAGTAAACTGGAGATCCGACTAAAAAACGAAAACGGATTTGAACTTTCCCGACCTCAGAGTGCTCGTGCTGCCGTATAGAGGTTACTCTGGGCAACTAGATATTGTGGAGGAACAGCAGCTAACCACTTCTAACAATGCTATGTAGATATGTTCAATGATCCTATGATTTTAGAAGTTACATAGTCAAAGTATTACGTCTTGAGCAAATTAAAGCTTTTTTTCTCGGCTTGAGATGATTCAAACACATGGACTAGCGGAAGAAAATGGCGGTCTGAAATAATTAAAAGGCCCAAAAAACGGTGTCCATATTGTATAAAACGTTTTTTGAAAAGCAGATTGAAATGAAATTGTTTCAAAACTTCAATTTAAAACTATTGGCGACAGAAAGCACCCGATCTCACGAATAGAAACGAACACGTGTCGTGTGGAATCTTGGTGCTCTCGAGCTTAACATTTTCAAATATAGTCCTCAAAAGGCCTGATTACACAGGAACAGGGATTCGTTTCCATTAGACTATATGCGACACGGCGACACCAGTTGCCAGTGACAACGAGAGACATTTTATCCTTGCATTGCCATTGCATTTAACGTACAGCCGGTTTAGTGGCAGCAGCCAACCCGTATCACACTACGTTATCATCATTTATCAATTCGTTCGCTGTCGTTCGTTCTCTCTCCTATCATGAAACCTGGTACCATCGATAGAAAAGAGATCAACTTGTGTTTAGTGTTCCCGTTATCAGAGGGTGTGTAACCAACACGAGATGCTGCAAACACAAATACTAGACCCGACGACAAGAGAGAACGGGAGAGATTTGGCCTAACGGTTTTCGTTCTCCGAACACTTTTCACGCTCGTTAGACACTCCTTCTTGCCTGCAATCCGATCGTGATAACCGGTAGGCCGGCGCCGGGTGCCGAAATCTCTTTAAAAACTACTTTGGGGGATTTCATTTAGCCAGTCTCTTTTAATCGATATAGATTTTCACTGCAGATTTAAATCAGCAGCAACGACAAGTTCGCCACGCTATCAAAAGCCGGATGAAAACGGATACCTAGTACACGAGGATGCGATGCGGATACGAACACACAATCGTGCGCATCGTAACACCGCAGCTGAAGCACACCACACCCGGATTTCGGATGAAGCGGGATCCAAAGAGGCGTTAAAATCAGCCAACGACCGGATGTGCCTATTGCAACAACAGTCGCACAGCAACAGTAACAGTCGTTAAAAAAAAATGGCCAAATCAGAAGAAACACGTGGAGAACAATGAAACTCCATTACGTTCCAGTCGAGGACAGAGTCCAGTCCGAAGCCCAGAGGAGGTTGTCACACTCACTGTTTCAGAGACCACGATTAGGACCAAAGGAACACAAGCACACGATCACACAGGTAGCCTGAGATAACCGACGATGCTACTTCACGGAGCAACAAAATCGAACTGAAGGAATCCGCCGGTTTGTTCCAGTGCCGGGATGTGCTTCGATTCTCCGTCCGTGGCCTCCAACTCCGCTGGATCTGCTACGTTTCGATATCAGAGCTTCCCGAGCCGGCTAATTCCATGTGTGTGCTCCGCATTCGTCTCTTTTGGTAAATACCACTACCAACAGCGCACCACAGGCCATTATACTTCCTAGGCTAGGGATTGCCTGGGGCACGCTACTCGTGTGATATGGCATTCGAACCAACGAAAAAGAGAAAGAACGAGAAAGACACGATATGTGTTTCTGGCGCAGTATGGTGCTCCTCGGAGCGAACCGCAACCATTCTTGCGAATCGAAGTCTGACCAACACTCCCTCGTGCTGTCTGTTGGGCCGGCAAAAGCCCAAGCGACACACCGGCGGAAGGCTAGCCTCCACCAACATGCGCTGGTCTTTCTCCTGTGCTCGCCAGCGCGCACACATCCAAAACAAAATCGGCAGCTTTCGCAGCTACTACTCGGCGCGGTGCTCTACTGTCCCGACCAGACGCATTCTCCAGACCAGTGTGTGTTGTTATGACGGCTCTTGGGCTCGCTCTCTCTCACATCTGCTCAGATTTCTCTCGCAGTATAGTATTTCCGTGTGCAGTTCGCGCTAGTGAGTGTTCAGTCATTCGGAAAGGACTTCGGCTATACGGATACGGAGGCGAAGAATCATGCGTTCGCGAACGTTAGCTTTCGGCCGGAAGGTGAACTCATTTTTCTCTTGTTTTATGATCAAAAGGAGAGGTTGGAACATTTGAGTAAAATTGAGCACAGGCCAAAAATATCGTACAGCTGTTTGTTAAGTGGCCAACGAGTTTCCGCGCATTGTCGTTACAAAACTACTAGTAGATTCAATTTCTTGAGGTTAGACTTCCCATACCTCGACGCCACGTGGTGAACGGGTTAAAATTGTTTAGTGTGCATTGATCATTTTGCTCGTTTTCGCTTACAGTTCGATCGAGTTTCAAATACAGCAATTAAGTTAAACTACAAACTACTGGCAATTTTCTACTTCCTTTGATAGAAAAAATATATATTCGTAATTACCCAACAACATTATATAAAACCGTCGCTACTATAGGTTTGGAGATTAGATGAATATAACGAAAAACTGCTGCAGATATGAAAAAGATCATATGATGAAACACAGGTTCTGATTTAAATTGAAGAAATATTATGCGTTTGTTGATTACTTAAAGACGTGTAAAGAGGAAGAACACAGAACCTCAAAATCCCCAACCATTCAGTCATTCAGCACATTGGGTTCAGTCGCTTTTCAGCGCGGTTGAACCGACCATTGCTAAAGATCATATGGTTTAATCATTAGCAGCTTCATGGTTGAATGCGATCCATTATGTGCTTGGTTTCATGAGATTAGTCAAAGCGTGTTAGTTTTTGGTGATGTGAATTCATGTTGAAGAAATGTCGTTCTGTTGAAGAATTCAATGCGTTCAGTTGTTGTTTACCCGTATTACAAAGAGCATGGCGCTAAAGAATTGTGGTCCATACCTAAAACCGTGATCAGCTTGATGGGAAAAGTAAACATGCGTATCTCAGTGTTACGACATAGTTAGAAAATGTGCAAAAATGCAAATGTATTAAATCGTTGAATACGTCTGTTAATGTGCATTAATTTAGCTAGTAATTTATCGAAACCAACTCGTGAATTTTATTCAATCAAATCCTACCAGTAAACGGTTCTCGGTTTAAAAAGTATAGAATTGTAGCTTATGTGTAAACTTTAACTTTTAAACAATTTTAGTCTTGAAAAGACATATTTGAAGCGTTTTGGTACCAACACGTTTTATAGTACAATTTATAGCACACATTTCGGAAGCGTTTCTTCACTTTGACATTGCTACGCGCGCAAAAAAAAGGCGAAATGCACCAAACAGAGAAGGAAAATAAACAAAGCGAGAAATTTGACATTTGTTGTTTTCGATTTGTCGCATAATTTTCCTCACTTTGCGTGGCGCAGAACTTTGCCGGCAGTGCTTGGAGTAAAGTCGCCGATGGCAAGGCATTCGCAGAATAACGAAAACAATGAGTAGAGTCACTATCTTTATGTTTCGTTGCACGGTAGAGATGAAAAGTTGAGCTGAAAATGTGATAACCTCAACGATAAGGTGTTTTTCGGTGGTTACGTGTTCTTGTTATGTGGAGTGTTCAAACGGTGGACAAGTAATATTCGCCTATAAATTCGCGAAAACTGTATGAGCACAATTTATGAATCTGGCTAGAAAACATAGGATTAGGTGCAAAAGGTCTTTGTTCTTATGCACAAAAAAGGGTCTGAGCGAAAGCCGGTATGGTGAGCACAAAAGTGAATCTCAGGCCCACAAATGGTTGCCAGTGATAATTCTAACACCATTAACGCAGCGAAAGAACGTTCCGTTGCTATCGCAAAAGCCTAGCACAGTTTATAAATAGAGTGGAATTTCGATATTGCGTGCCGCAACGCACAGATTAAACATCGGCTTCCTCGTTTGTAACTAGAGAAGATCAATAATTTCAACCAAAGTCATGTTTCAGGTAAGCAGAATGGAGTATTATGTTGGAAAAAGATTAGCATATTGGGTCTTTGGTAGGGTTACATAAATATTCTCACCCTTCGGCATTATCGACGCCATAGCTGAGAGTGTGTCAAGAAATTGGCACACTGCTGTCCGACCTAAGCCATTGTGAATATTCTTATTATTTTATTCATGCGAGTTTCTGTCTCCCTCTGCTCTTGGTACCGTTCTCAACTGTAACCATGGCGGAAATGCGCGATAACAACATAATTTCCCATGTTGGAAGCAGACCGCCCAGCCCAGTAGAAAGAGTCCTAAGACGAAAGTACTTGATCCTGATATTGGTAAGTACGACGTGTTTGGTTTTGTACGAACTCTACGACAGAATATGGTATAAAAAAAACAAATCGAATTAGATTATAAAATTTGACTACTTTATGCGTAATGTATGTTTCGTTTCGTACCTTTTCTATGTCAGATTACTCGAAAGCTAAAAGTGTACACAGCATCTCATCATGGTGGGGCATTGGTGGCATTTTCATCGTACTGTTCGTGGGGAACATTACCAACTATACCAACTCCCATCTTCCCGATGGTTTACGTAATGCTCATCTAACACACTTTCCGAACGCCTTTATTGCGGAACGTGCCTGGAAGGACCTGAAGATACTGAATGATTTCGGCCCCAAACCAACGGGATCGTACACGAATGAAGTGTTGGCTGTGGACTTCCTGAATCGGGAAATCTCGTACATTGATCAGCTGAAAAACCGTAACCAGCAACTGATCGTGCAGAACCAGGTGGTCTCCGGTGGCTACGTTGGCGTGTATATGAACAAATCAGCCGCCAACGTATACAGGCGCGTGCAGAATGTTGTCGTAAAATTGGTTGGTCGCAGTGAAATGTCCACGCGCCATGCACTGTTGCTAAACTGCCATTTCGATTCTGTTGCCGGATCGCCCGGTGCAAGCGACGATGTTAGCAGTTGCACCGTCATGCTGGAGATCCTGCGCGTTCTTTCCCGCCAATCGGAAGTTAACCGGTATTCGATCATTTTCCTTTTCAATGGAGCAGAAGAGACGCCGCTACAAGCATCCCACGGGTTTATCACGAAGCATCCGTGGGCAGCGGATGTGCGGGCGTTTATAAACCTTGAGTCAGCCGGTTCCGGTGGCAAGGAGATGTTGTTCCAGAGTGGCCCAAAGCACCCGTGGCTTATCGATGCGTACGCTCGCTCTATACCGTACCCCTACGCTCAGGCAGCCGCCGAAGAAATCTTCCAATCTGGTGTCATTCCTTCGGATACGGACTTTCGTGTGTTTCGCGACGTTGGTCGAATTCCGGGCATGGATTTTGCTCATACGGCCAACGGATATCGATATCATACACGCTACGATTCGATTGATTACATTCCACTGTCGGTGTTGCAACGTACGGGTGACAATATCTTGGCCCTCACGAAAACCATTGCCAATGGAGATGAACTGGGAAGCACCGAGCGATATGCACAAGGCTACATGGTGTTTTACGACTTTCTCGGCCTGTTCTTCGTCTCCTACTCAGCTGACGTGGGGCTAATGATAAATCTGAGCGTTGTGTTACTCTCCATCATAATTCCGTTTCTATCACTTGCTCGCTCGACCAGTGGAACCCACGGGAAGCAGATCCGGTCGGAGACGATGATTGGTTTTATGGGCACGTTTCTGGGTGCTGGTGCTAGCGGTTTGCTGTGCTTCTTCATTGGTTTGCAGCTGGACGCGTTAGGCCGATCAATGTCATGGTACTCGTCCACAAATCTCATCCTCGGAGTTTACTGTTGTCCGGCGTTGCTGTGCCAATGCTTAGTTCATCTGTTGTGCAATCGTCTCTTTGGCAGCAAAACGGTTCGTATTTTTGTGTACAATTTGCTTTACTCCTTTTTACATCATTACTTATAAAGACAAACAGCAAAGAAAAACAAAATTTAGCGTAAAAGGTTGTTATTATTATTGTTGAAATGTTGTTATGTTATTCACTATTCATTTCTATTTCTATTCTTATTTCTTTTTCTCTCCAAACAGACCCCGTTGAGCCTTGCGCTAAAAGTACAGGCACGCTTGAACGGAGTGAATCTCTTTTGGGGCATGATAACGCTCGGTATCACCTTCACCGGTTATCGGCTTGCGT
Organism: Anopheles cruzii; assembly: GCF_943734635.1. Classification (NCBI taxonomy): domain Eukaryota; kingdom Metazoa; phylum Arthropoda; class Insecta; order Diptera; family Culicidae; genus Anopheles; species Anopheles cruzii. The sequence goes on from NC_069145.1 coordinate 33,992,221, forward strand.
ACATCTTCATGGTTCTGATCCTGTGTTCGCTGGTTTCCAACACACTCATTTCCATGCTAGGCATACAGAATTCGGTCAATAAGTGGCTACTGATACATGTAATGTTTCAAATCGTAGCCCTTGCATGGAGCACCCAGTTCTATCATATTCTGATGAACATATTCGTACCGATCACCGGCCGTATCGGGTCCTCTATTAATCCTGATATTATTATTGGTGCGCTGGCTTCCTTTGCGACCCTGTTCAGTTGTAGTTTCCTCACTCCGTTGCTATTTCTGCTGAAGAAAACTGATAAACTGATTGCCGAGTTAGTTGCCATCACATTGATCGCGCTGACGTTGGCTTCTTCAACGCATGTTGGGTTTCCGTACCGTGATGACTCCTTGAAAGCACCTGCGGTTCAGCGGCACTACATCACTCATACGGTGCGCAGATTTTACGACTACAATGGTGGGGAACGCTACACGGATTCAGGATTTTTGCTGCAGGAGCTTGACCGTAATGCAAAGAAAACGATCGAAGGCATCGCGATGCCGGATGCGGCGACACCGATGCGTGAGATACCAGCCTGTGATAAGGAGCTGTTCTGTGCTATACCATTCTACTCGATTTGGCATCAGGTTTTGTTCGAGTAAGCAAATAGTGCCCCAATGGCTTTATGCAGTAGTAAAACGTGTTGGAAACGTATTGACGTCTGTTTAACTATTTGTTCTGCTCTAGAAACTATTGGCTACCGGGACCAGCACCAATTGTCCGTCAAATGGTAACGATAACGCTCAAGGAAAAGGAAAAATTGAACGATCATGAACATCGATTGCATCTGGAGATGAATGGTAGTTTTCAGTCCTCGCTCATCATTGGACCAAAAGCTGGATCCACACTCAAGCGTTGGAGCCTGTTGAGTGAAATTCCTACCCCTATTGAGTTCAACGGTCAACGTGGCCACTTTGTGCTGCTTACAAACGGTCTCGAGGATGATGCAATGAATGTTACCATGGATATACGGGTAAAAATGGCTACCCTCTAGCAAATAATACCTGCATTGCATCATGATTAATTTATATTTTCTGCATTCCAGCACGAACTGAAAAATTACGATGGACCACTGCTAGACCTTCTAGTTACCACAACGCACTGGGAGTACCAAAAGGAGCAAACGCCCGTGTTCAACCGTCTTTTAGCGCGCGTCCCAAGCTGGGCACACGTTGTTCCTTCCGTCGCGGCCGTTAACAGCTATACCTTCTAGTTTTACTTGACATATTGTGCTTACACTCTCTTTTATCAATATCTACGCTCTTCTCGCGCGAAAAACTAATAACTCAATTACGAACAAAAAGGAAAGGTGTCCTGTAATAGACATTTAAGTGATACTAAAATCTCAGTGGGTTGTTCAGACCCATAGTGAGGAAGAGGCTCTCAAACCATTGTTTTGCTATACGCTACATTTTATCTATACACAACATATAATGTATGTACAACTGCGGGTTGTACGTATGTTTTTATGTGAAATAGCGGATTGCACATACATTATGGCACCACGCAACGACCCCAGTTGATCGCAGCTTTGCTTAGTTGAATCAAATGTTGCAATTCTTTGTTCGTATAATATTTGGATCTTTGGAGTCTATTGTTAGTGAACAATCATTGGCTCAAATAGTATGGATTCGTTTTGTTTAGAGCATGGATAGCCGTTAAGAAAGTTCTCAAAAGACACAAATTGCCTCAGGACGTTGATTAAACGGTGAACATTGATATAATTTTGAACGGGAAGTTTCATAGTATGAATTCAGTTCCCTTTTTGTAGCTAATGCGCTTAAGATACAAGGAATACTCAACACAAATTTCTCAAAAATCGTTACTGTATCTCTTCTAATACCTAATATGTACTTTCGAAAGTTGCACTGGTTCGCTGTTACAGGAGAGCAAAGTGATCGATAGAGTGATTATTAATACATGCATAGGTTTGGCTACGTTTTGTTCGCCCATTACAAAAAAAAACATTAAGAAAGCTTTTAAAGATCTGATCTATTGTAAACGGTAATCTCTGCCACAGAAACTTCTCAGCGCAAGGTTTCTCAGTTATATCGTATGAAAAAGCTTTAATATAGCGATGCATTTTTGCACTTAGTCATCTTCAAGTTAGTTACACACGTCTAAACCACAAAACACATTGCAATTTTAGTGATAATCTATTAAAAAATAAAAGAAAGAACTAAGTCTAGGTTCTATCTTAATGTTTCCTATTTTCAAATTCTTTCACAAATATCACACAAATATTAAGTTTTTAAGTTTAAGTACTGGCATTATAGGTTTTTTTTTTATTTTTCGTAAACGACATAACTGAAAATGTGGCAGACCTCGTAAACTACACATGTGAATGGTCAGATTATGCTATTTATGTTCTCTATTCCATTATAGATATAAATATTTTTTGTCATCTTAATAATGCTGTGCCAAATACCTATTCTAAAATATCAGTAACGGTAGATACAATAGATGTTCCAGTCAGCAGTAACCATCAAATTAAGAATGTGAAGACGATGGCAGTTACATTTTTTTTTAGTTGTTTCAGCTGAGACCTTATGTACGTAAGGTGCGATTGTGTTAGTAAGCAACTGACATTAGAAAACAATTGCCGGCCGCAGCGCCTCCGGAGATGTTTTCTAATGCAACCTGCAAACGACAAGTCGTCGGGAAAAGATTAGACCGATACCACAATACGTCCAATTGTATCCTCAGGCAGCTCTAGTATCTGCGCTGAAGATTGGGCAACGCCGCCGATAATGATCGTGAGTGCGCTTTATGCCCCGATGCTGAACTGTGAGGTGAGCACTAAGTCGTACGTAGTGATAACAACCAAAATTACTGATAAAGCGCCAGAGCAGCAGCCCACAAGGGTCTAATAATCGCTCATCAAATTTATCTCAAGTGTATTCTCATTTTTGGTCATAAGCGCCTTAACGTTTCGTCTTGTGTGTACGTTTGCTGTGTTTCAGTCCTGTATTAGATCTCCGGTCCGAGTGAACCCCATTACGTGCCACTAGCAATGGCTGGGAAAGCTGCCGTCAAGCCGGTGAAAAAATCGAAAGCAAGTAAAGAGCTGGAAGAGGACGTAGCGAACCTTCATCAGCTTGAAGCCCAACACGGCATACTGGGAATAGTGCTGCTCCTGTTCTGTGGAACTGTTTCAAGCTATCTCTGCACCCTACTCCCGGATGGCCTAACGTCTGCCGACCTCGGTACCTACCCAACGGCGTTTATTGCTGAACGGGCTTGGGATAACTTGCAGGTACTAAACGATTTCGGTCCCAAACCAACCGGTTCCGAGGCGAACGAGCTCCGTGCGGCTGACTATATCCGTCGAGAATTGGAAAAAGTGAAAGCCACCGCACACTCTGCCCAGCAGCTAGAAACCCACCATCAGACCGTATCCGGCGCGTATCCGATTGCGTTCCAGGGTAACCCGTTAACGAGCGTCTACCGGAGAGCGCAAAACATTGTGGCTAAGCTGGCCGGTCGAGAAGATGGAAATGCGCTGATGCTAAACTGTCACTATGATACGGTGGCCAGCAGCCCGGGAGCGAGCGATGATGGAGGCAGCTGTGCGGTGATGTTGGAGATAGCGCGTGTCTTGTCCCGCGCTCCGGAACGTACCCGTCATTCGATCATTTTCCTCTTCAACGGAGCTGAAGAGACGCCCTTACAAGCAGCCCATGGTTTCGTTAGTCAGCATCCGTGGGCCGAAGAAGTGAGGGCCTTTCTTAATCTCGAATCGGCCGGATCGGGTGGCAAGGAGCAACTGTTTCAGAGTGGTCCACAACATCCATGGCTGGTAGCTGCTTATGGACGTTCGGCGCGTCATCCTGCTGCCCAGGCGTCCTCGGAGGAACTGTTTCAATCAGGACTCATTCCATCCGATACGGATTTTCGCATTTTCCGCGATTTTGGCCACGTGCCAGGGATGGATTTTGCGCACACCATCAACGGATATCGGTACCACACGCGATTCGACAACATCGACTATCTGAGCCTTTCGGTACTACAGCGTACGGGCGACAACATCCTCGCCTTAACACGGGAGATCGTAAATGGCGATGAGTTGGCCAAGTTGAAGCACGATCCGTCACAGTTGAGTGAAGGGAACAGTGTATACTTTGATTTTCTGGGGCTTTTCTTCTTCCATTACTCGATCGAGTCCGCGCGTTTGTTGAACTACGCATTATCGGTCTGCTCGGTTGTCCTTCCGTATTGGCAGCTACTGAAACCAGTTCAGCGCGTTGGCGGTAAGCGAGACATTGTCCGAGGGATGGTGGTTGGGTTTGCGGGAACGGTTTGTGGTACTATTGGTGGTGTGCTGGTTGTACTACTTATCGCCAACCGGCTTGATGCTTTCGGCCGAGCCATGAGCTGGTTTTCGACTCCCTTTCTCATTTTGGGCCTGTACGGTTGTCCCGTGATGCTGATGCATTGCTTTGGCCATCGTATCGTTAACCACCTGTTTGAAAGAAAAGAGGTAAGTTAAAATGTATTAGCACATCACGGGCTCAACGTCCTTTTTTCCCATTTCCAGGCAACACTTACACTGATGGATACGGTTCGCTCACGTTTGCTTGGTGTTAACCTGTTCTGGGCGATACTAATCGTTAAACTGACGCTGCTCAACATACGTAGTGCCTACGTAGTCGCCGTGCTTCTGGTTTGCTCCCTGCTCTCGACGCTTATTACCTCGGTGCTAGGTTACCAGAGGAATGTACACCGGTGGCTCGCGGTACATCTTGGGTTTCAAGTAGTGGCCATGCTGTGGTCCACCACCTTCTATCACTTGATGATGAAACTGTTTGTGCCCATCACCGGACGGATTGGAGGATCGGTGAATCCGGAGTACCTGATCGGATTGCTAGTGGCATTCGGTGGATTACTGTGCATCAGCTACCTCGTACCACTGATCGGTTTACTTAAGCAGTCTTCAGAACTTACTGCACGGCTGACTGTCTTTGCGATGATAGCATTTCTGCTCGCTTGCTGTACACAAGTTGGCTTCCCGTATCGGGACGACAGTAGCAGCGAACCCTCGGTTCAGCGACACTACGTGACGGTAACTTTTCCTCCGCATGAGATTAGTAGAGATGTTTTTTATGTTGTTTTTATTCATTTTGTAGCATACGCTTCAGGTTGCAAACGATAGCACCGGCCGCACAATCGAAAGGTCCGGATTTTTACTCCGTGAAATGGATCGCAACGCGCTGCGCCTCATGCGTGGCGTGGCCAGTCCATTGGAGGTTACGGCCATGCGCCAGCTAGAGACCTGCAAATCGATGCCGTTCTGTGGCATTCCATTCTACTCTGTCTGGCACCAGATTCGTTTCGAGTGCGTTCAGGTATAACCTTAAAAGAATACAATAAAAAGTAAATTTGTCTTCCTCTCTTCACAACAGTAATTACTGGTTGGATGGACCCCCGCCGGCACTAGAGAAGGAAACCGTGCCATCGTTTATGCTCCAAAAAGTCGTTCAACTTTCGGACAACAGACGCCGGTATACATTCAACATTGGCCACCGGTATCAAACATGTGTCCAATCGGCCCTGGTTATTATGCCTAAGCCGGGAGTTCGGTTAGTAAATTGGAATCTTATGGAAACCGTTACGGAACGGATGGAATTTAATGGGCAGCGGGCGCACTTTGTTCTAATCACCTACGGATTGGCAGATGATGAGCTTTGGAATGTCACATTCGATTTCGAAAGGGACGCTGGCTATGAGAACAGCAACGACAAGCTAGTCGAGATCAGCTGGATTAACACATTCTGGGAGTACAAAGAAAAACATACGATTGATTTTAGCCAGCTCATCGAAAAATTCCCCGGGTGGGCCCATGTCATCCCGTCTGTGGCCGTGGTAAACGTTACAGAGTACTGATAGAGAGTTTGTTATGTTTAATTTTATTGTAAGCAACGTTTGGCCGTATTTTTAATTCAATATAATTCATATGGAAGTTGCTATCAGTAGATCGCTATTTTATCAAAATAAAACAATCTTTTGTCGAACAAAATCAAATATTAAGGTGTAAGAAAAAATAAAGTGAACATGGTACAACAGCATAAAGTTGATAAACATGTACTTTATCGAGGTTGTATCAAAATACTTATCAAAACGACTCTTAAGTATTTCTGGCAGCTTCAAAACTCTGATTGGTAAATTCATAAAACTCAAGTAAACTGAAAAATAAAAATACTTCGTATGATGCTCACCATCGTAGGTGCTTGTATGTGTGGTCACTGGGCACGCGCATGATGGTGTTGGTAAATGTATTCCTTGTGCATCTTGCAATTCAGCGAAAAGTTAGTTATGCTTACTTTGCGCCCGGCGTACTCGAAAAGCCGCAGAAGTTTCGGTCAACCGCCGCCGAGACAAGGCTCAATTACTGGAAGACGTGATTGGAAACAATGAAATCAAAACTGAAAACGACATGCAACCTGCACTCGTTGCCGTGGTACTGTGGTTGGCTGATGCTGGCAGTGGTAGGATTGTGCGGAACGGTGAGCTACCTGTCATTTTTCCATTTACCGGCGGCCTTAACAGAGGCTGATCTTAAACGATCACCGTACGCATTCAACGGAGCCCGCGCGTGGACCACATTAACCGCACTAGACGCTCTTGGTCCCAAACCTACCGGATCCATCGCGAACGAGATAGAAGCGGTGAAGCTACTCGAGCGAGAGCTTCAGGTGATCAACGCAACACGCCATGCCGCACAGGAAGTACAGTACGAGAAGCAGATCGTTTCCGGTGCCTATGGCTTCAATGACAGCTCGATGGCCAGCGTTTATCGGAAGGTGCAGAACTTAATCGTTAAGCTAGCCGGCGAGCCGGGAAGCCCGGAGGCGTTGATGCTTAACTGCCACTTCGATTCCGTTGCCAGCAGCCCCGGAGCAAGCGATGACTGCGGCAATTGCGCTGTGATGCTAGAGCTGTTGCGTGTCCTTTCGCGAGAACCCCGCCGTCAGCGACATTCCGTGGTGTTTCTTTTCAATGGAGCTGAGGAGACACCCTTGCAGGCGTCGCACGGATTCATCATGCAGCATCGATGGGCGGCCGATGTTCGAGCGTTTCTGAATCTCGAATCCGCCGGATCTGGTGGGAAGGAGTTACTGTTCCAGAGCGGCCCCGAACATCCATGGTTGATCGAAGCGTACGCCAAGGCTGTCCGTCACCCGTTTGGTCACGCCATCGGTGAAGAGATCTTCCAATCCGGCTTCATTCCATCGGATACGGACTTCCGGATTTTTCGTGATTTTGGCCACATTCCTGGGCTGGACTTTGCACACATTTTCAACGGCTACCGGTACCACACGCGTTATGACTCGGTCCAATATCTAGCTCCGGCCGTCCTTCAGCGTACCGGAGACAATATGTTGTCGCTGGTGCGCCTGCTGGCCAACGGCGACTACTTGGCTCAGAGCACGGAAAGAAGCACTGGAAAAATGGTGTTTTTCGACTTTCTAGGACTCTTTTTCGTAAGCCACTCGGCCACGGTTGCGGCCACATTGAACGTGCTGGTGGCGGCCGTCGGATTGCTTATCGGACTTTACGCCACACTGTATTGCATCGGTTGGCGTCACTGGAGGACAGTCGTGGTGGAAATGTTACTGCACGGATTCGGCGCGACGTTGGTCGGGGCCGGAGCAGCGATTGGGTGTAATCTGACCATTGCTTTCATACTTGATCGCGCGTTCGATCGATCAATGACATGGTTTTCATCGCAGGCATTGGCCGTCGGTGTGTACTGCGCCCCGGCCATGATGTTGCTGTTAATCGCGCATCGAGAATCTCATCGATTATTTCACCGGGCGAAGGTAAAAGTGTGGCATTATATCAATGTTTTGACGGCACTATCTTTACATCTCATTCGCTTTACAACATTTCAGACGGTTTTACCGCTACCGCTGACGATAAAAGCTCGTACCACCGGAGTGTATCTGTTCTGGAGTGTCATTATGCTCGGTGCCACCTTCGCTGGTTTGCGCTCAGCTTACGTTATCAGTGTTCTACTTTCGTGTATGGCGTTCATCCCGTTGGTCAGTGGACCACATGTCTTCTGCTTTAAATCGAGTCTCATTTCTGGCGCTCTTCTTGCACTTTGCGCCAGCTGCCACGTTGCCGCACTTCTCTGGACAACACAGTTTTATCATATTTTCACCAACATTTTCATTCCAATCAGTGGACGCTCTGGCGCGAACGATAATCCAGATCTGATCATCGGCGCAATAGTTGCCGCTTGCACGCTCCTGGTGTGCAGTTTTCTTTTGCCGCTGATCAATTTGCTCCGTAAACCGTACTACACAATAGGCGCGTTATTGGGACTTTTTCTGGCTGCGCTACTACTAGCGACGGTCACTCCGCTAGGGTTTCCATATCGCGAAGCCACACCGCATCAAACGCCAAAAGTGCAGCGGATTCTCGTGCAACACACATTGCGCCAGCGTTACGATCACAATGGAACGGTACAATGGACGAACTCGGGATACCTCTTCCGGCTCTGGGATCGCCACAATGAGCGCACGATCCTTGAAGCAATCGCCAAGAACGATGCTTCCATGGCGCCATCCGTTGTCAGTCCCACCCAATTGCCGGAATGCGCAGTGGAATTATTTTGTGGACTGCCCGCCTCTGCGCTACGCTTCAATTCGTTGTGGTCTCCCCAGACTGAAACGAACCGCCCGCACACACCTTCCATGGTTACGTTGACGCTAGTGTCAAGAGAGCAAGTTACGCAGACTCCGTTCAGAACTAAGCTGATGTTCAATCTCACGGGAAGCTTTCAATCGTCGCTCCTTGTGCGTCCAAAGCCAAAAGTAACGCTGGTGGGATGGAATCTGACTCCGAAAGTAGCACCAAAGCTCGTAGCTGCCAATCATCATCGTGCACACTTTGTCCTAATAACTCACGGATTGCCCGGTGAACCGGTGAGGTTGGTGTTCGAGATTGAAACCGCAGCCGCAGTCGATGAGCACTCTTTGGTTATGGACATCAGCGTTACCACAAACTTCTGGGAGTATCATGAACATTTCACGCCGCGCTTCACACAGTTCGTGGCATCGTTTCCAGCTTGGGCGCACGTTGTGCCGGCAGTGACCGTTGTAAATCTGTACACGTTTTAGCTTTGTACCGGTGCCTTGATGAATTGATGAACCTTGATTTAAAACAAAAGTGTACCGATGCCACAATAAACGTAAATTGTACACAAATCAAAACATTCCATCAATTGCTTTTATAAACTTGCTTCTATTTTCCTTTAGTTCCTTTAGTAGGTAGCGGTTTTATCAACTATCGACGCCATTTCCTTCTGTCATGAAGATTTCGCTTGCTCATTTTCTGCCTTCAACCCGCATGACGCATAGGCGTCCCTTTTCGATGGGATCCCAAATGGATTGTATTTTGTTTAAAAGAGAGAGGAATGGAGCTAAACCTCCGTGTTTCTTTTCAAAGTCTTCTCCAATGCGAAAACCATCGCAAAAAAAGTGAAGACATCCATGAACATCCGATAAAATGCACCTTTTCGCCCTATTAAAGGATTATGGTTATACAGTATTTTGTATATATATATATAGCATATGTCCGTAGTAATATAAATGTATGCGGGAAACTATAGGTCACGATTTTTGAATTGGCTATACGTACACTTTTCTAACGAATGTGGAGTATGAATTGCATCTGGGAGAATGCAGGTGGTGGTGAGGAGTGTATTCGTAAGCGTCGTCCTAGTAATCCTGGCTTTGTAAACCCTAACAAACTTCCTGTACGTCCATGTTAGATAATGTAGTTTTTAACAAACCTTTCTTCAACCCATGACCGATTACAACGCTTCCGAACGGTACTCTGTTACTGTAAAACGCGGCAATGCTATGACTGTAAACGGGAGACTATTAGTTCATTTGTTCATCACTTTTGAGCGTTGAGATTTCCTACTTTATGCGCCAGTCAACTCAACTCGATTCGCAGCAGAAAACGGGGAAAAGCTTACATTCTTAGCTAGATACTCTGTGACGACGCGTGAGCTGCGAACCATTCTTTTCCAAAACACATTTCAAACTGCGATGCTATTTTACCTCATAGACCCCACCATCGCATGGCTCCATTTCAAATACATTTTCCGTGTTACATCTCACATCGCATGTTGCCCTTTTTGGCCCTTCTTTTGCGCTGCGCAATCATTTTTCTGTGTGCCGCTCGCCTGTGTGCAAATTGTAATAATCATGTGGTGTGTGTAAAATACTGATAAAACATACTTCACTTAAAAGTAAATTTTAAAAGTGAGACTTTCATTCGCTCCTTATTTCATCCGTATTCCTTTCGTTTGACTTTTTAATGTGTCCTCACCATCATACGCGAATCACAACTTCAGATTGTTTCAATGGATGAATAATAACGCGAAAACAATAAATAAAAAATACTTAATATGAAAAATTGATAAAATGACGATTTGCCAAATAGAGGCCTTGTAGTGGGGGATTACAGTGTGTGCGTGGGTGGTTGTGTAGGTTCGCACCACAATTCGTTGCAGAATTTTGATTAACATTAATTCAATTCGTGTAGGTCCTGTCCTCTCCCTTACCTAAAGCTCGGTCACCACCTGATAGTTTAATCACAAACGTCGAACAAACACCGTGACATTGGCTTTTGAATTCTTTTTCCTTATTAACAGTATATTAATAATAAAAACCTACTCTATCTCTGCAATGGTGCACCGGTGGTAAACCTGCTATCGAGGTTAGACAACCTGTGCGGCTGAGGTGTTTTGTCTTTTCCGTAGTTGAGTGTGCTTGAAATGGGAAAATAATTTAGCTTATATTTAACGCATCGGCGTTATATACTTAAACCGCATCAGTGGGGCTTTGGAACTCAGAGAGCGCATGAACGGGGTTTTGTGTTTTCTTCTGAGACGCACGTCGAACCTTAGCCCGTACTTCTTCCGGCTTCTCTGGTCGGACCAAAGGCTTCTTTTCCGGGGCCTTCATCTTCCACACGACGATCGGTGACTGGAAGGGTAAACGTGAAGAAAGAAACCATAAAACGCATGAATCGTCCACACCAATGGTGTACCAGATTGAGTGAGAGTAAATACAAAATTGAACTGATCGAACCGACCACTAACAAATGCATATGAATTTGAATATGAAAATTGATAATTTATTTTTCGAAGAATGGTAATGGGTGACGAATAAGAGAAAATGATAAAATGACGTATTTCAATACACTGCTGCAGTTGTAACACCAACGCTGCAGCCGTGTTATTATAAGCATTTGTACAGCAACGGAAACATACGGTTTTTAAGTGAACACAACAATAAATCGTTAATTTTTATCGAAAAGAACCGAGCAGAATGTTGTGATGTTGATTAAGAAGGTTGATGCCGATTGATGACAGAACATGACAAAAATGTAACTGTAACTAACAAATCAGACCAACAAAATGATTCAGGATCCACTATGAAGAAATAGAATCATCAACTTACGTAATTCTAGGGACGTTTTCATACACACACACACGTTTCAGGTAGAAGGTGCCCCAATGGACATTTGATGTTAAATGGTAATGAGGTTTCGAGAGAAAAGCATTGATTTCGATCGTACGAGAAGAAAGTAGATATTTTGAAACAAAAGGACGGAAAGAGAAAGGCAGTTATTTATTGGTATACGCAAAAGGGCGATAAAAAGGATTGCTTTCTTCGACTGGCAGGTTGTGGCGGAATGGTTATTTGAGAATTAGTAAACGTATGATACCTTCTCCGTCGATGAGCGTTGGTAACGAACCGAAGATAAACACTTACCGAAACCGTGCCCTGGCGGGTGTACTTTGTGGAAGCAACGTAAGAGTATTTCACCGTGTAGACGACCGCGTTCATCAGATTCTTGGCCGCCTGTATCAATGAAGTCGCACTGTCCAACTGCAAGTATAGAATACGGGGGCACATTCGCGCAACAAAGAAAAAGAGAGGTCAAGGGTAGATTAGATCGTTCAACTAAAGAAAAATCGGAACATAATTTCACCATTACCCCTGACACGATCAGTTCACCACTAATGTTCTGCACATCAGCCTTCACCTTCGAGGTGATCTGAATCTGATGGCAGTAAAGAGCAATACGCTGTAGGTACGCGAGAAGATCTTTCTTGGTCGAGCTTTCCGGGCACTGATCGGCGATTTCGCGTGTCAACTTATCGAGCTTGGTACCTGCCTCGGAGATTTTCTTGGCCGCGTTAATAACATCCATCGTGGTCTTTAGCGGTCCACGGCCACTGTAAGGAGATAAGTGAATAGAAATAAAAATCCCCTCCTACAATCCCAACATTGGACCGCCTCTAAACACCTACCGCGTGAAGTCGGTCATCTCCATCATTATCATGCACATGTGCTTGGCGAGATAGATGATGTCATTGCCCGTGTCATCCCACTTCGCGACTTCCGAGTCAAAGGTAAGCTTCTCCCGACGGAACAGTTCGACCTGCTGCATAATTTTCTGCTTGTCCTCTTCGTTCATCTTGCGCATCGCTTCCTGAAAAGAAATATTTGCAAACACACGATTTTCAGTCACTGCCACTTGATTGGATGGTTACGAAAACGACAGAAACTGCCCTCAGCTACTTACTCTAGCGGTTGTGATGCCACTAATCTCAGGATATTCGTCAATGGTTTGATCTCCAGTGTGAGCGCTCGCTGGGAGAAGGATAGTGAGTGGAAGAAAAGGATAACGTTACGAGGTGCATTTTGATGAGCACTCCAGCACCCAAATATAGCGAAAGAAATACACTAAGCAATAACATGCATGCACATCACCGGAAACATTCTTACATCTACTTCGCGTCTCGACGGTCATATCCTCGACTGGTTCGAACTCCGTATCGGTATCCAATTCATCGGAGCTCTGCTTATTTTTCGTGCATGCAAACGATGTACCGACGTTAATATGCACACAAACACAAACACACGCATAGAAAATGGCACGGACAATGATGAGTTTGGTTGAGCGGCAAAGTTGATGATAGCGAGCAACGTTTTGATTACATGCAGCACAGCGAGATGAACGAAACGGGCACAGTACATGTAACAGGAAAACATGAATAAAAATAAAAGAAAAACACACATGAGTTTAAACATAATGAATGGAAAACACTATACGACGAGAGTATATGTTTGTCATGAAATAAAGAAACTAATAATACTTTACTGCTAGCATTCATGGACGTAATTAAACAAGAACGACACACAAAACCTTAAGGAGTCGACAGAAAAAGAACACGAAAGACAGCAATGCATTCCCTTTTGCGTTATTGAAACCTAATTTTAGCTTACATTTGCTTCTCGTTTCTAGTGTGTACTGTTCATCCTCAATGTCTTCTGGATCCAAATCTTCTTCGTCCTTTTTCGAGGCAAAAGGAAAGGGACAACACATGAGTAAAATTGACGATTTTTTTTCCTTTTCAAGAGAAAAATCTATAGCAAACAGCTTTTAAGGACAGCGAAGCAAACTTTTGCAGACATTCCCTGACCAATAGCTTACTTCAGCGTTGGACAAATTTTCAATTTTTTCCCTCTTTTCGCTTCTCAATAGATAAGACAAATGTTGTAATGTTTAATTTGCAATTACGAGTTTCACATTTTTCATCACTTACCCTGTTCATTAGAACGGCACGGCGAATTTCCCGCACCCCGTCGTAGACCAGACGTGATGCATCGATAAAATCGTTCTCATCCACGTCCTTGGGAGAATTGGAAGACAGCGCATCGACGGCCACATCAACGCGCTGGGCAAACTTAGCCATCACCTGCTCGCGCAGCACCTTGACGGCCTCCAGCACGCGATCCGTGTACACACACGGCTCATAGTTGTCCATCTCTGCTTCGACAACGTTGCAAACGCGAGCCGATCGGCCCTGAATTGCTCCGGCCGTGTTGCGCAGGTCAAGGGCATCACCCTCTTGCAACGCCAACACACATTTATTCACATCCTCCAGGATGTGGTTCTCGGAGACGGCAAGAAAATCGTCGATGGTTGTAATATCATCGACCGCTTCCGTCAGAATGCGCACCTGGTTTTCCCACGCCAACCGGTACGCTTCCATGTTTTCCTGCGCCACCTTGGAGTTGGGACGTGCCGCCAGAATCAGGGCCGCATTAATTACCTGCGGGCAGAGCGTTTCGATCTGATCGGCTGCGTAGCGCACCATTTTGACACCGTCCTCGTTGTTCGACATGCTGCACACCAGATTGGCCACCTCCACGAGCTTCTCCGCGTGCTTGGTGAAGATATCGGCGCGCTCGCGAACTACCTTCTCGTTGCCACTGCGAGCCGCTTCGATGAGGTCCAGAAGCGGCATATTCGTTTCGAGGAACGAATCGGAAACATGGTCGACCACCGCTTTTCGCAGCTGGCGCCGTAAATCCTTCGTCTTGCGGTACATGTGCTTGATCGCGCGCTCCAACTCCATGGTACGATCCTTTGTGCCCATCTGCAAACGATTTTTGACCGCGAGTTAGTGAGTTTGATGTTCGGCCATACCATTGCCTGACGACTACTTACGTTCGACATATACTCCGAAAGAAGGTCTTGCAACGCTTGTCGGACCGCATTGCATTCGCCAACTATTCGCTCGCGACGCTCGTCCCGCGTACAATCAGCATCGGCCATCAGTGCCGCCGCGCTGATGATACTTTCTAATCGTTCTTCAAGCGACGGCCGAGAACGCACTTCGTTGTACGCTCGGGGGTCCATAACGATGCCCTCATCGAAATCATCCAGCGCAGCCGCTAGCTCCCCGGCTCCGACGTAAACATCCTGCGGTTGAGACGATTTTCCCTGCGCCACATCGCTGATGGTGTGCACGGCCTCGCACACCTGCTTCAGGATGTGGTCTCGATTGGCCTTCGCCAGATCGAGCTCTGGGTGGCGTACGTAAACCTTTGACGCGGTCAGCAGCATAGTCGAATGTTTCTTCAGCACGGCACGTGCCGCAGCCAAATCGTCCCGCAGCTGCGGGTCCTTCAATTCTTGCTGTCGCTTCGCCGCCTGCTTGATCAGCTCGTTCGCATTCCGTCCAAACTGGCGCATGTTGTTCATCAGCTCGTCTTGCGAAGATGCGTTACGCAGCTTGTCCAGATCGTCCTCGACCACGTGCAACGATTTCAGCAGCAAGTGGACATCTACCATGTCGGCCAGAATGAGCAGTCGGGTGACGGCCGACAGCAAGTTGCGGGCGGCTCGAACCATGTTTCCGCGCTTTAACGAGCTGCACGGATCCTCGGAAAATTCGCGGGCCGCAATACTCATCGCGGACCCTGTTTTGCGTACCTCCTCCACGGCCGACAGCATCTCCTGCGTGATGTCCGGATTTTCGTAAGCGATTTGCTCGCCCCGCTCGATGAAGATATCGGTTGCCTTCTCGACTGCGGCCACCAGGGCACTGGCGCGTTTCGATTTGCCTGCAAATAGAAGGCAGAGATGATTTGTAAATCAAACTATTCTCCACAGGGTGGCCCTGTGAGAGCGAGCGAATCGATTGGACTGGAGAAATTCGTTATGCATTAACCCAAATCGTAGCGACGGTCGTAGCAACCCCCATACCTTTTTTCTTTTTGCTCGGACCCTTCGTACTGACGAGCGTTGTCACTTGCAGCACCAGTGGTTCCAGCGTTTTCTCCACGGACATTGTACGAATTTCTAAATTTTTCGGGTCCCATTTCAGGGCCACTTGCCCAAAGTTTGAGAGCGTTTCCATCGTTGGCTCCGTTTGTTTCTTTCACGAGAAACTCTCACTTTTGCGAATAAAATCACCCAACAAAATTTCACACCCGATTCTTACGCCTGCAATCGCAGTCTTTTGTTTGTCCCCTCCTCTCGTAGACCAACTCGTATTCTTCTCTGACAAAACGGCAAATTCACATGAAATTAGTCACCCTCCAGTGGTGAGGCTTTCAATGTGTGCGTTTATGCTGTGCTATGGTGACATTCACTGACGCACACACGCGCACCCATTTATGCTTGTCGTTTTCAAGCGGATGTTTCGTTCCAGTTCAGCTTCCACACACACACACGCGCATTTACACACCTCTGTGGAAAGGAGGCTTTTGTGGACCTTTCTTTAACAAAATTGTACCTTAATCGAGAAACTTGTTAAATCACGGATATCAGTTTACCGATGGCTTGGATTCTGAACCAGTTTGGTACGATTTAGCACCGTTAAACATTCACTTTTCTTCCTGCGCTTCGCGACTCCGCAGCTAAAGGGTGTGACGTTTCGTGTTCGTGCTGTTCAACTAACTCCCATTTCAGAAATTTGTTTTCACACGCTTGTCGGTAGAGGAGTGAAAGGAAGGAACAATGGTTACTGAAGAGAGAGAGAGCGATCGAATATCGTTTCGAATAAGACGTTAGTAAACGTCGGTTTCAAACGTCTTATAGTAGGCGACGAAGGCAAACTAAACCATATATTTTTATTGGGTAAGAAATGTTACACACAAAAAAATGTTTTAGTTTGTAACTATTCTATTCCCAGTTTCGTTACACACGAATTTACGCGCTTAGTGAGTTTGTGTTTTTGTGCGTCCTTTGGAAACGTTCTCCTATAGTAGGGCTGTCAGCTGTCATTACAATTTCTTGACTCTGCTGTCAAACCGTAATTCTCGGCACACACACACTGAAAAGGTCTCTAGGGCGCAGAAAAACGGTCCACCATGCGAAAACGCATATCCTTTTCCGCCATTAATTCATAGTTTATCGTTCCGGGAATGATTTTTGTGTGTGAAAAGTATGCCGATAATAGCACACATTGTATTTAATCAATCCAGTAGTAGTAGTGGTGCTTAGTGTGGTGTGTTTCTCCTTTATGAAGGATGGCCTTTGCTGTGCACGAGGGAACAGCAAGTCAGCACCGGTCCAAACATCCTTTTCACAAACGCAAAATGCAAAAAAAAAGTTTACAGTAAAAGTTAAACTCATCCCCTCAAGTATAGAACATTTACTACAGTTTAAACGCGATCTTTTTGCAATAGATTGGCCAAGCATTTGCAACCGACTGATTAATTACCACAAACGTGCTCGTTGTAAGTAGCAAAATCTCGCTACTAATAATAAAGAAAGAAGGATCAGGAGTGCAGGGAAAACAGAAAAAAAACCTGCTCATCACTAGCCACGATTGTGCAGTTCGTATTGTTGCGTAGCCGAGTGCATCGTTCAGTGAGAGGGAAAAAGAATCTCTTTATTTCACGCTTGCCGCTTCAAGGCGCACGGGAAAAATTTAAGCGAAGAATCTTCACAGGCCAAGATCTGTGGGAAGTGGTTTTTGCCTGGCAGGCGCGGCCTTTTCGCCGGTCTGGTGCAGTTCGAACTGGTTTTTTTACTCGAAAACCCATTCAACGTTCATGCAACAGCGATTTTCTGTGCGGAAAACTTGGAATATCGCTTCTCGAGGGAGTAGCTGTGTGATGTGCGCCGCAAATTAAACGAATTCAATGCCAACGTGCTCGGCAAACAAGAAACTCCGCGTTCAGCACTAGGTAAGTACAGCCTTCGCGAGGTCCTTCCTTTCTAAGATTAACTATTTGATTGGCCAAATTTATGTGGACGATTGTTTTTTCTGTGACAGAGCGTAAGAAAGTGGCACAAGTGGCATGTTTGCACAGTGACGTCGTTGTGCTGTGAAAGGTCGCGAGGAAACGGGTCGAGGACAAATGTTGTGTTTAAAGATAAATCGATGCTACATCACCTAATAAGAACCGGAGGATTGGGTCGAAAACCAATACAACCCAGGCCTAGACGCATTACCTCGCATAGTCTTAGAAATGCTCGCAGCATCAACATCAAGCATCGATTATCGTTATTGACCCATCACTAACCTTCCCATCGCTTGTGCGAACGACCGCAAACGCGTTTACGCTCTAATGGTACTGACGGCGCCGGTCATCGTGTGCTCGTCTCGCACCGACAGCAGGAAAAAGTGCAGCATGTTAATTTCGTGCCCTAGTGGTCATGCGCCGACGGTTGCGCGTGAAACGAAGCTCCTTTACAATGGGTTGGCATGTTTCGCTATAAACCGGAAGGAAACTAGTAGATGAAACATTTCAATGTGTGTTCTCTCTGTCTTCCGCGACCAACAGATATTTGTCTTTTAAAAAATGATTGATTGTGTCGTTAATAACGATTGGAGTTAAAAATTGTTTTAACAATGACAATGATGATACAGCATTTTTTGCTAGATTTTGTACATCTTTTGCAATAAAAGAACATGGAAACTTTTTGAACTTTTTAACAATCAACATATTTTCACACTACCCGCGGGAAAAATTAAAAATGTTCTTTGATTTGAACAAGAACAAATGATTTTATGACATGGACAGTGCCTACTACAAAACCATCAGAAAATAATTGCGTTTGTCCAAGTATGCCCTCGACGGTAAAAATCGCCTGTTGCTCTTGTACGATCATCGGATCGATGTGAGAACTAAGAACGCAATAGTAGTAGTAGCCTTTCGGTGTTTCACCATTTCGTTAAGCTTCAAGAACACGGTAATAAATACGACCCAGTCAACTTCGAAGATCAACAAAGTAATACATAATATTCTCATTCAATATGTTGCCCATATGACGCCATTTCAAAATCGCAATGTAGGCGATATGTATACAAAGGTTTAACTATTGAAAACAGGATTTTTTATGGTAAAAAATACAGTATAATCCGTTTTAATACTCCCAGTTCGTGATAGTCGAAACCTCGAAGGCTGTCCCGAAACCTCGCCAACTACAGGCGGGGCAAAAGGAAACTGTAGTGAGAATGGGAATAAAATAGGTCAAAACCTGAATACGTCATGGCACAAGTGCTATCAAGTGGCACTGTGCCCAGTAGATGCGACCAGTGTACGATACGTACACTCTTCCGGTTATGACAACAGCAGTATACAGGCCCCATTAACGAATACTCGTGTACTCTATGGGCCAAGGATGTATCCTCCATTTGATGTGAGAAAATTCAGACCGTTGGACTCTTACATAAAGCACCATGCTAGGTGAAGCATAATCCTAGCTGTTGTGTCACTGCCTTTTCATTTTATGGTAATGTTACATTTTATTTTGTTTCAAAGTTTTTCTGTGGATGTTTCGGATGAATCAAATGCATTTGGAGACTCTTGAAACTTGACGCAATATCTGTTCAACAGTATGGAAACTAAATCTTTCAACCATTTTCATTTCATTGATTCAGTGGTGTTCGTTATTTGGCGTCCTTCTTCTCCATATGTGATATTATTGGGTTATTGACCAATCGGGGTCATGAAGGTAAATTATGCATCGAATAGAAAACTTGACGTTACTTTATCGACTCCACTGGCAGTGACAGCGGCACGAGCGGGGACCCGCCCTGCGTCAGAAGCTATTTTGATCCCGCCGGACACACACCGTATTGGGTTGTAGGCTTCATGCCGTTCAATCAATCAGCGTTGCAACATCGGCTACCTGAACCTAAACTATCGCACGTTAGCTCGTGGTCGAACCTCTAGCCGGTCGATGCATGAAAAGGCTTTACCTTTCCGGAATGCACCAGCGTAGAATGTGCAATTTTTCGGTGCAACCGTCTCGCGAGATCACCGGTACCGCCGACCATAGTGTCAGAATGTACGACACTGAGTTGTTGCATGGGTTACGATCCGGCACCACCTCATTGCGCCGGACTAGCCGAGATCGCAGTTTGTAGATTGTTTCGTTTCGAAATTTGACCTAAAATCGAGATCAGTGCTGAGTGAGGAGGAGTAGTGGGGACCACGGTAGCAGTAGACATGAGACATGATATGCACCCCACCGGACTGCATTGCGTTCGGCGTTAACATCAACGACCCCAACGCTTTGTTCAACAATGGTTTTGAGGCGTTTCAGAATTACGAGAACTCGTAGAATCTTATGTTCAAACAATCCAATGTAAGGCAGCTGGAAGACTGTTTTTCTTAAGCCGTTGTGGACTCTTATGTCCATAGATTAGGCAACCTTTATTTGCTTATACAGATGGTCGATAGGGCTACTAACGAGGGGGCCAACAACCCTCACACGGAACACAATTATTGGTAGTTTGCCAGTAGCAGAATTATCCTGCTTCTGTTTGTCCGTTTCGCTGGCCCACTAACTTGGCCGGTAGTTTCTCCTTCGACCGCACGACCGGGACAAAGTGCAGCTGCATTTGTTGCAGCAAACACCCACACCGTTGTTGGCTGCCAATGTAGCTTGGTTGGCCTCATTTTTCCGGTGCTGGTGCTTCCGTACCAGGCCGCTGGTGGCCGATTATAAGTACATTCAAGGAAACCCAAGCAGTAAGCAGGAGGCAGGTCAATTGAATGAAGTGCATTTTGGAGCCGATACGGAGCACGGTGTTGACTTTCTCCTTCGAAGAATTCCCCCTCGAGGAAAACAGGGGATTGATTTCGTTTCTAAATTATGGTCCGCGGCGAGCGATAAATAATCGCCCTATCTATCGTTCTCGATAGTTTCCCGATAGTGGTGACAGTTGGAGGTTAGGGTGGCAAATAATGGAACAGCGCTGTCCACTAAATGGAGGGCTTACCTGGCTCTACCTAACGATACGTCTCGCCGTATGTTTCGCATATCGTGCTTTCACTTAATTTGAAATGGTTTGCAGCGCAATAGCCTAGGTTTGTGTTTGGGAAATGCCCTGGTCTGGTCGTCAATCAATTTATCGAAATCGATTGGAGAAGGTGCTTCCGACATCGCGTACAATCGATCTCACGTTGGTGTTCGGTTGGTTCGGTATCTTAAGTTTTTGATCAATAACTTTCCGTATCTGGTTTTCATTTCGATTGCGACACACTGTTCCAGTAGCTCAATATTCGTTGATATGCAGTATTGCCAAGAGTTTTATCTATGTTTATGTTGCATTTTCACCCGTATTTGCACCCATTTACACGAAGGCAGCTCAGCTGAGTATTTTGTGGTTCTGTGAAATTGCAACTAATGTAAACCGTATCAGCAACGTTTTTTTCAAATGTTATTTGCTGATTTCAAATGTGTTTTGTGTTAGTTGATGAATAATGTAGTAACTCATTGAAAGTCACTCACATCAATATTAGATACATTTTGTATTTGTAAGTTGTAGTTCTATGGATGTAGTTCTTGAGCAGAGATTGTGTATTTCTTTTTACTTCGTAATTTCCTTGATCTCACGTCCTTTTAATGTCTGGTTACCGGTTTTTTTGTCCTCGTCTTCGCCAGTCGCAGTGTTATGTTAGCTAGGGTTTTGTTTAAGTTAGCTAAGTTTTTTTTTAACTAAGCTTTGTTGCCCATTGTCGATTTTTTATATTAAATAAATAAATAAATAAACATCTAATTTGAAATAGTAATTAAGCTATCGATAAGAATTTGACTTCAATGCTACTTCATCGTGTGCATTTTTGGGTGCATTCATTTTACTCAGAGATCCCATAAAGCATTCTCAAGAGTAGTCCAATTTGCCTTGTTGCCTTTTCGAGGTTCCTCTAGGTACAGCCGAGCATGGTCTTTTAGAGATAGTGACTGTGTCAAATTTGTTAGCCTATTGGCCATCGATGACCTTGTCGTCGCGTGCCTTGCCTTCTGCCAACATTCTTTTTTGTATACCTCTTTACCCCAACTGCAGTACCAAGGACTACGCCGTGGAACAGACACCGAAAATGACGTTCCCCTTTCAATTGCCATTTTTCTTTTCATCCACTGTACGTTGTGTTTTTACGAATAGTCGTGCGTGCTTACGGACACTTACTGCAGAGAGGCGACATAATTTAGCAATGACCTGCTGACCATCAGACTACCGCTTCCACGGGTTGTTAAATGGAGCCAGCCCTATCGACCAACATTAAATAATGCAGCCGCCGTTACTATGCTGATGCCGCCAGCCTGTCGGAAAGGATAGGATGCTTCGCTGTCGATGCCGAGCCCTGGCGGTGCTCAAGGTGTATGTGGGGAAATGTCAGAGGCACTTGCCATTGAGACGGAGACTAGGTCAATGTTTTTTTAATCCATCCACTCCTTGTCTTGCGATTCGTTTTTGGCAGTAGTCTGTGTCGGTGGCGTGTGCCATCGACGCCCCAAATGTAGAACACACCGAAACTCATATTTGGTTGGGTTAACTTTGTCCAACTCATATTTATTGAAACAATAAGTTTGCATACAACGCCTGATTGGTAGTGATTTATTTTCTTGTGTTAACTATGTTTTACATTTGTTTTACATACATATTACACATTTTTTTCGACTAAAATAACTGACATTTTAGCCTACCTTCGCGGGCGCAATCTAAGGTTTATCCAATTTATTGTGCGGGATTGTGCTTTTCATGGGTGTCGATTCTTTTAGCCGCTCTGTGCAGTAATCATTTATCTATGCCGGAGCTTTCTTAAAAGACCCCCGACGGGTTAACCGATGTTTTCACGCCACTGTGACTATTAAAAATCGTGCGGCTGCCACGGAATGTTGTCTTGCTACGTTTCGAATCCCAAATGCTCGTTTATTTTACTGCTCACCGGACATCATTTTTCTCGTTTACGTCGCGAATCGGTCGTAAAAAAATGGCAGATTTTGCAATTCGCTCGCGTCGTTGGTCGTTCCATTTTTGGCCCTCGCCAGGAGGCAGTCCGGCTCGTTCTGTCGTTAACATAGCTTTTGATTGATTCGACATGCCGTGGCCAAGTGGTAAGCATTAATGTTAATTTGCAATCGGTAATGATGGTAGAACGGGCGGGCGTTTCTGTGGGTGGTCTGATTTACTTGTGACATTCACCTGATCTGTGAACCCGTAGCCCGTCCATATTAAGATGACTACGTGCTACGCAGCGATCCATGATGCCGTGTCCCTGGAAATGGTAACGGTCTATAAAATTTATAATTTCAAATATACCTTATGCCTAGGGTCTAAATACAACCATTAACTCATGGTACTTGTTTGAACTTTTTACAATAATTAAGATGACTGGTTCGTGTTCATATACGACCTGAATTCGTTTTCGACTTTGCTCGCCGTTCTTGAATTGGATTGGCCCTTTTACGATTTTTATTACCTTACTACACCGCTGTCGTCTTGGCGCGTGGGGCTTATGTTGAATTCGTAGGCGGAAGTCACGGAAAGATCGTAGTCGTTGAGTTGTAGAATCGCGGTCATGTACAGAGTTGCCTGTGCATATCGGGAGGTAGAGGCACCTATCTCATGGCTATCCACATCGACGGTGCAATGACCACACGCCGTGACCACTACACTGTCACGTCACGAAATGTCACAGGAAAGAAAAAATGATCTCCTCCACGGGGTTGCCATCTCGGGGTTCGTTGCCCAGAGTCGCCTTTGGAATCAGGAAAAGAGCTACAAAGCTTCTCCATATGTTGACGCTAACAACAGTCTCCGCATGTCATCAGTAGGTGAACGATCGGTTTCTGAGAGCGATCACCTTCGTGCGCCTGCAGCGTTGCGAGAGGACCACAACTGTATGTTGTGGATATGTACAACGTGTAGTCGGTCAAAGGCCACTGACGCTGACACCATTCACGCTGGGGTCTGCTGCGAAACAGGGTTCAAAATCATTAAAAAGCATTGATTTGTCTACAACACTGATCTACTTTGATCTTGAGCTACGATTTGATCTACTTTGATTATCAATGAAATTTTTACATGTTGTGGATTTAACCTTTCATTCGTATACAGCCTTGACCTAGCTTGTCTCGTTTTGCCTGGGATTATAGAATATTTTTAGTAAGGAGCTTGATAACTGTGATAGTATTGTATTTCTAGTTTGAAGAACTTTTGTAGAATATTCAAGAGGCTACGCTACATCATTTGATCTTATAATCTTAATATTGTTGGCAAAATTAGGCAAAATTTTGTGATAACTATGATAAAAACTGTGATAAAATTAGCCATCACAACTTATTTTTATTCAAAAATTTTAACCAGAATAAAGGTATTTTTTAAATATCTTTTGCCAATAAATTCTATCATTGTCCGGTCGTACAAAAAGACGATACAGATTATATAAATTCAACATCAACATTGAATGCATGATGTTTTTTGTTTGTTGCAAGTTCATGTTTACTATGCGTTTGTGTGTTATTTGGCCTAAGTATTGGCCCACATTGATCAAGCGTTCGATGCTCAAAAACTTTCACAACTTATCTATCGTTTGTTGGTATTATTTCAGCTGTTGCCCGGAAGGGAAACGTTGAAATATTCATCAAATGGCACAATGAATGGCCGTATGAGTTATTTATTTCCTCAATCGCCCTCTCGTTGCTGCTATATCGTGCCCACAGATGATAAAGAAATCCTCGTTCCGGAAATCTTGCTCAGACTAATAGATACGATATGTACTGCACATGCAAATAATCCTCCATATTCCCCCAATGGCGCTCCTGATTTCTAAGAACCTTGTCATATCTATCATCGTAGATAAACATGGTTCTAACATTCTCTCCAAACCGAATGAAACCGACATGGAACCATGTACAACGGAACGGAATTGTTTCGGCACTTCGGTTCCACAAATGTAGGGTCTTCATGACGGATCGTTATGTTGGCCCTCGCACTGGCTTAGCTGCGAGCAAAAAGGGATCGCATTACTTACCCTCCCCCCCTAATTGCGTTCAATGTTGATCTCATAACAAATGTTGATGGATGTGCCAAACACAAGCCACTAGTCGCACATGTTTTGTATCGTTCGACGGAAGTTAATGCACGCACGCAGCTCGATAAGAACTGAGAAGGAAGTCACTCCAAGCACGCATTAATGCCAAGTACTAATCTTTCGCTAACTCAATTCTTAAGGCTTGATTCTCTTAATTTTGACTACTCTACCTAAATGTTTTGTATAGGCAGTGTCATCTAATACACTTTTTATTCTGTTTTCGTTCAGAATTTTGGTTCTATCTACTGTGATCTCTACTATCTAATTTTAACAAAGTTATTTAATGTACACTATGTGAGTACTACTGCATAGTTTTTAGCTGGATTGTCCAGAGAGGTAGTCGTCGATGATCCAGCTTGAAGCTATCGAGATGAGGCCTCACAAAAAGAACTTCATAGAGCTGCTCGGTTCTCAGTTACGTTCTAAGTTTGGTGTTTCCTTCACAAATTACAGGCTATTTTTCCACGTTTTTCCGTGCATCGGCCGCCCGTCTGTCTTCGTTTCCATTGGACACAGGACGCCATTATAGGAGACTTGCGTCCACATTGACGCGCTCATTCTTTTTTGCCTCTCGTCGATTTGGGCTTGGCACTGGTGGGACTACTGCATATTGTTGGTACTGTACTGGCGAGCGTGCTCTGGCCACCCCACCCTAGGTGAAAAGCCACGCGCCAACGAATCCGAATCAGATTGACGTGTTCTGTGCCGGGTGATGGCATTTTCAACGGCTATATAGTTCAGGGTTACGGTGCTAAGGTTTCCTTCCTCCCTCAACCGTCCCGCGTTGAGGGGTTGGAAGGGTTAGTGTAGTGTCTAGTAACGGCGGCAACGTTACTGCGGGGCAATACTGCAACGGGAGCCGGGGTGGGCCGTAGTGAGCCTGATGAGGGGGTGATACCGTGCGCGCACCAGTGGAAGCAGCAGCGGCAGCAGCAGCAGCAGGTCGAGGTCAGCTCAGCTCGAAGGTGTATGCAAACGCGCATGCCGTCGGTGGTGAGCCAGCACCACGGTCATCGTTCGTAGCCCTTTGAGCTGGCCATTACTTTTATTACGATCGAGCATCGAAAGGACGGGCGGCGACGGTCGCGGAGGGAAGCGGCCTGCTCCACGGATGATGCCCTTCATGCAAACGTAGCAAGCACACAAAGTGTTCGCCATCGAGAGAGGTTAAGGTGAACCGTAAAGCAATGCGAGAGGCCACCGCTCGTCACATCGACACGCTATCGGGCGCCACATATCGCCTTCCTTCCGTTGGCGTTTGGTGTGCTATTGACATTCGGGAATGTTTGCTACCGTGGTGTTGGTCCTGTAAATAAGGTTCCCCGTTTGTCCTTCGTTGATACAACAATCTTTCCAGAGATTTTATTCAACACGGAAAGGATAGTACTTTCCGATGGTAGTATATTCCCGGATTGAGTACCGTTGACCCTTCCACGTGTTTCCTTGGAAAAGCTCTTCCGAAATCGCACCGGTTCTCATTTACAGCTCCGCTTCGATTGCCCTGAAATGGCAGCATTTGGCTAAGTGATTATTTTGGCCACCAACGTTTTCCCAGCGCGTTTTGTCTTGGTTTATTCCGCCTAACGTGGAACTCCCACATCGACGGACAGGGTGCGGTGTTGAATGCCATGCCAGGGAAACAAGTGAAATGATTGAAATATTGCCGAAATGTTTGCCAGCAGTGTGCCAAAGTTTCCTCAAATAAAGAGCGGCAAGGGCACGTGCACCGTAATTCGTTCCACAAGAAATTGATTCCAAGAAGGACCTTCTCGGAGGCTCACGGCCGCGTGGGAGGACAGAACATTCGTAGGCCCCCCGTTGATTTCGGGAACAAATTTTTCCGGTGAATGTTTTATTACACGCATAAGCACGCACAGCACGCGTAGCGCTTTTACGCTACCGTCAAGCGGAATTGGGTTTCGTAAATCCAATGGTTGAATGTTCCTTACATGAGCGATTTGTTTGATGGAGGTACACTACAAAAAGGCAATAGAGCAATGAGTTCTGGGATCGAGAGGGATGAATAACAGGGCTGCAATGGTCTAGAACAGGATTTAAAACCTGTTGGACCTTTTTTTCTTTTATCCGATTATAATCCGATCGATTATGCGAGTTAGCCTGGCGACCATGAATTGAGTTTATTATGTGTGTGAATTTTGATTATCGTTACATGTATAATTCATATTACAATATGTATTATACAATTTTCGACCACGACGACAACAGCACTCAATTTCGACCGCAACATACTACAACACTAGGTTGTTCAATAAGTTCGTAGCCTCGATAAGAAAACACATTTTTATTATTCAGAAAAACACAAACACACTTTATTATTCAGTATGCTCTCCCTTTTTTCAACGTGACTCCAATTTATAAATTCCATCCCTGAAGTGAGAAACTTCTACTTAATCTCTTGCAGTCATTCGACGATTTTCCAATACGATATCGTGTATTTTGTCTACGATTTCAGGTGTTGTGTCTGTTTTTGAGCGTCTCGGACGTGGACGTGGTGACACCGGCGCATACGACCCAGTTTAAATTCAGAAACCTCCCTTTTAATGTACTAATTGAAGGCAAAGAGTTCTTATACACTTTCAACATTCGTTCATAAATTTTCTTTGTTTTTAAACCTTCCAAAAATAAAAATTCAATCCCTGCACGATACTGTGACACGTCGATACTAAAAGGCTTGTAAAAAAATAATTAGGCGACCGATTGAAACGAAACTTCACATACACTCATATGAAGAGTGTACCAATACAACAAAAAAAGATTAGGCTCGTAGCAGCGCGCTCTGTTATCGACGCTACGAACTTCTTGAACAGCCTAGTCGTTTACCGACCAAAGAAAGTCACTAGCTACTCTTGGATTTAGATTAGAATCACGCTGGAATGGCAGCATGGGAGCCGGTTGACGGTAAGAACAGTGTTGGCGCACGAAACAAAAAGGGCAGTGAAATGTGAAATTATCCACCGACCAATCGGAGACGCCGCACCGACGGCTCGGCAACTGAAACTTGTTGCTGTTGATATCTAAAGGAAAAATCTAGAGAATCCGGTGTATGTCATTAGAAATTTGTTAGTGAATCATGGGACCTCCGGTCACATTAGAAGCCGTCTTCGTAGGATAGTCCACAGTAC
Organism: Anopheles cruzii; assembly: GCF_943734635.1. Lineage (NCBI taxonomy): Eukaryota > Metazoa > Arthropoda > Insecta > Diptera > Culicidae > Anopheles > Anopheles cruzii. The sequence goes on from NC_069145.1 coordinate 34,020,059, forward strand.
TTTCATTTACTGTACTGTGGAAAAAAATATTTAGATTCAAAATTATTCTGAACCGTTATTTTGTCGCAACCAACCGACTACCGCTATTCGGCTGCACGTTGTTAAACCCCTTTAGCCGCGTGCGTCCAACGAGCTCGCGGGCGTGCGTGCGTGCACAGGTCGTAATTAATCATTTCCGCGCGAACGAGTTCGAGTGACAGAAATAGCATCATCCACATCAACGGAGGCGGTCCTGCCTGTCGGAAGTGGAACCGAAATCGCCGTGGAACCGTGGAATGAACTGTGTCGGTGCGACCTTTCGGCTTGACGGACAGCGGCGAGTTTGGTGGACGGTCAGTTAACTGAAATGCTGCTCTCAACTCTACACACAGTCCCCACGTTCTCCCCACGTCGATCTTAAGCCCGGTGCCGAAGCCGTGACACAAATCTGGCGGGCCATGCGGTGAAACAATGGAAGGTCCATCGGTAACGAACGGCGGCGAAGGTCTCACGTAGCATAACTTGCTGCTGCTGCTGGCTGGTGTCAACCGCATAAAAGTGACGTTGGGCTGAGTTCGTCACACCAGCTGCTGCTGCAGGTGGTGACCCGGCGGAAGAGCCTCCGATGAGCCGAGGGATGAGGTCGCAGCGATGACTTCTTCATAACTATGGTGACGGTTCGCTGGTTTCGGATTGGTCGGCAGGGACTCGGCACGGTGAAGCCCAGTATCTGCGTGTGACAGGACGATTTGGGACGATGTGCCGCCGGTCCAGGCTATATCCGTGCTTCGCTCCAGGACGCTGGCGTTGCGTATTATTCCGCTTCCTGCGCAGCTTCACTGTCGCTCACGGATTGACGTAAATTCGAACTGCTGTTTCACGCATTCGTTTACATACCATACCGAGGCAACGTGAAGAAGGGCATATCCCGTTGGCGCTCCCGATCCCGGACCCATCCCGGCTGCCCTTCCCTACGGCACAGTTTAATTATCTCCATCTATCGATGGTGTCTGGGCAGGAGGAAAGCGTCTCTGATGATGCAGTGAATTAAGCAAACTGTTATGACAGGTTCGTCTCCCGCGGAAGGCGGCGCGGGTGGTGATGGCTTGTAGAGTTTTCAACCCGACCATGGTGCCCTATTCTTTCGTTGGAGACCAGCTCGAAAAAAGGGGATAAACGCGGACCAAAGCAGTAAACTGTGGCTCAAACTAGTTTTGGTTTGCGTGCGGAATGATTTGTTTCATCATGGCTTCAGCTGTTGGCTCCTTTCCTTTTCCATTCTAATATTAATGTATCTTCGACTTGCTTTATGTCTTCAACCAATACTTTACTGAGTTGGCGGGCTTTGGTGTGACATTATATTATATTGGTCGCCCCTTTATTGGTCTTACATTATTTTACAATTTTAAAATGTCAATAGTTCTGTGAGTATCCTCTTCAATTTTGTTGTTTTTAATTTCTGTAAAGTTTTTAAATTAATAGTAAAGAAATCGAGATGTATTTATAATGTTTGTTTTTAACAATTGTACAATTTATTTTATTTTGCTTCTTTGCAGATATTTCTACATCCTGTAAACCGTGGCTGAAGTCTATAAACAGGTAAATTCTTATGGAACACAGTATAAAATTTCGTGGCGGACACTATGGCTCGTAACACATTTCATTATTACAATGTTAGGGAGGCATTAAACTATAAAAACTAGAAAGAAAACTAGAGTTTTGGTGAAATGATTTAGTCAAGACTTACTAAACCTTTGGTTAAGGTTGATCGCTTCTGCTGACAGCCTTTCCATGTTGATATACAATCCTATCAACTGTAATCTCTTTGGACAAAATATCAAAGGTATTTCAAATTTTACGCGGAATTAATTGTACATTTTTTGAAAATTATTACCTCGTACATTAACGATCTTCAACCGTGATATCGGTGTCAACTGAGCCTGCACCATTTTCCACATTGGCCCCGTTCGCCATTCTATCACCACCATATCAGGGATTTTTTTAAAATGAAAGTAATTTATTTTTCAGTCAGGCTCAATCGACAAATCCCTGCATTTGTCGATGCAAATAATTAAATCTTTGATCTATCGCTCCGTTCGGTCCGAGTGTTGCGCCTGGTCGTTGCAGTGCACCGTGCAGTGGGGCCATAAGGTGATGAAAAATAGTTCCATACATCACCGGGAATCGAATGTGCCGAAAATCGGACCGATCTGTAGCGATTGGTGATTTAAATGTATGCGCGTCTCTTTCTCTCGTCGTTGGGTAAGCGTGTCCTCATGTTAAACATGTGCACCAACATCGAGAAGCTAGTTGCGTCAATAGGTCACGTCGTCGGTGTTCGGACCTCCCGGATGCTCGTCCTCGTCGGCGAATACCCACGAACGCTGCGGTAAATAATGAGTGAGAGCCCACAGGACACTCCAGTGTACCGCGTTGACCGACCACAGTCGGAACGTTAGCTAGCTCGCCTCGGCTGGCAGCATTGGAACGTTGATGCGTTTCGATAAATCTCACTTACAGATGCATTATAAATGCATGCAAATAAAATCAATGATAATGACTTTAGCAATTAAGTCGGCAATAAATAACTGGCACCATCACCATCGTTGTTCGCACCAGTCTTCGCTCGCTCGCAACGAGAGAAAGCGTTCGCCGAGTTGCGGGTGTGTGTGGTGTCGGCTGCCAAGGACTTTCGTCGATTTGTCAATCAGATGCAAAATTAGTACAAACCTCCCGGGCGAGCGTTAGATGCCCGCGTTCATCATTCTCGCCCGCTCTCGGTGTAGGTGGATATTTGGTGCGTGTTTGTTTTGCGTGCACCGGTCGCCACGTTTCACAATGAATTTATGCAAAATGTGACACTCGATTTTACCGCTCGTTTGCAATTCATACCGAACGACCGACCGACGGGCACTGATGGTAATCATGCTCGGTGGGCTCGCCGGGACACAGCATGATGGTGTCAGAGAGAAAGGTCCAGCAGCATTATGGAAGGTGGTAGCCACGGATCAACAAAATAGCGTGGAGGGTGTGTTAGCAAGTCAGCTTCGTTCGGCTGGCTGTGAAGGTCGTCTACTTCGTCGGCTTCGGCATTCAAAGCTGCGGAACATCGGACAAACATATTGTTCATCGAACACCACACTGAAAGAGCCGCCTAAACGCGAGATCGCTGTCTCACACTCACACAGCTCTGATGGGTGGTAAGCATTTATGCGTGGGGAACATTCGCAACAGTTTATTATATTAGTTGTTTTAGATTTAGATTAGTTACAGAGTTTAATGTTTACTTTAGACCAGTCCGTTGACAAAACCAAAAAACGACAGAAATTGTTACATTATCTTTAATTGTGGATAGCTTTAGAGTAGATTCGTTGATAACTTCCAATTAAATGACTTCAGCCTACGCATGCCCTTTCGCGATAGGAACTATCGAGCATGAGAAGCAGGCAACCCGTTTTATTGAGCCCTGATCTTTGAACTGGGACCGTCTTTGGAACTTCGAGTCTCAAAGCTACAGATTAATTGTCATCCTACCCACCCAATTGGCATCTTTTCACGGTCGTTCGGACCCGCACGTTTCTAGCACTGCTGTTACGTTCGTTGCCAGTGGTTGTGTGTCGTGCCCGGCTCATAATTGGCTTGACCAGTTTGGAGCCGGTAACCGTCGCAGCAACAGTTTGATGTTCGATTTTCGTGCTCTTTCGGTTCGGACTCAGTTTTTCGGTCATCGTACGTATTTCGAGGTGTTTGGTTCGAAAGTATCAAATATGATGTGCGAATATAACCGTACTCTCGGTCCATTACGACGGCTTCACATTTGTACCAGATTAAACCTACTTCAATTGGTGGTGCCCAGAACCTTTGCCCCGTTCGTTAGCCCACTGGCGATAATCAAATTATCAGCGCACTTGCCAAATTATGTAGCAAATAGAAACTGTGTGTTGTGTGCGATTGTGGTGTCCGCGGCTGCAATTAACATCCGACAGTCAGCTCCCGGTTCTGTTTCGCTCGTTAGCTTCGAAGCCCCCCGTCTAAGGTCCATCGCAGTTGTCAGTTGTGTGCAGTGTGTATTATGGGTGGGCTTTTTTCCTCCGTTTCTCCTCCTCCGGTTAAGATGGCGCCGACAGAGGGCCAAGCCGCCCAAGGTGTCGTCGGTGGTCTGTTGTCCAAGACACGGTTTGTTTGTCTGTCGTCACCCGATCGTCACAGCACTTTTGATCGTCAATTAGCTGAGAAGCATCGCGGCGTGATAGGGCCCAAGTCATCGTCATCGTCACTGATTAACACCACCCCCTGTGCGCGCCGCTACCGAGAATCCGTGTCAGTCCAAGCGCTTCGCGAACGGAGAAGGAACTCGGTTCTGTTGCTGCTCTTACTTCCGTTCATCTTCGCGGCGTGTTCGTTCTTGGTTATTTGATTGAAATCCTCCCCATTGCAAGTTATCTCGCTTGATAAGGCAGTACACGACGTACAAGGACACCAATTTGAAGTAGTGACATAAAAAGTGACAAGCCCCGAGAGTTGTTCATGGTTCACCGACACCAGGTTTGAGGTCAGTCAGTCAGCACAGTGATCTTGATCGACTGGTTCATTTTTTGGTCACCTACTTGAAGTAGTCAAATGTTGCCTATTAAGCTGTTCAGTCGTGTTACACATTTTGCTACAGAATTGCGGCCAGAGCGTGCCGCGATACGATTAAACTGTGAGGTGACGTTTTTGGAGAACTTTTGAGCTCCGTTAGAATAGCTGCTTAGCGGAGCGATTGCTACAAACCGTCAACCGATCGTGTTCACTTTTATTTTAAACCAAAACCGTTTTTATTTTTTTCGTTCCAAAGAATCCGCACAATCGTTTCGCGTTCCCCGTGCTGTAAGATTCGCACACGATGCAGCTGAAGCAACGCGGCGTAGTGAATTCGGCGACCGAGGACACTCTGGTATCGCCCGGGAGCGGTTCGGTGGCGACCGAGTTCGGATCCATTACCGATGGACCGTCGTCGATGCCAGCGACGGCGTCGGCGGCGGCGGCGACGACCGGTGATATCCTAGAAGCGGACAGTGCCGGTGGAAAGGTGCACATGAAAAAATCGCTCGGTTTGCTCGAGGGCGTCGCCATCATATTGGGCATTATCCTTGGGTCCGGCATCTTTATTTCGCCCAAGGGTGTCCTGCAGGAGGTCGGTTCCGTCGGAACGTCGCTCGTGATCTGGGTTCTGTGCGGTGTCCTCTCGATGATTGGCGCCCTGTGCTATGCCGAGCTCGGTACCGCCATTCCCAAGTCCGGCGGCGATTACGCCTACATCTACGAGGCGTACGGTCCACTGCCGGCGTTTCTTTATCTCTGGGATGCGACGGTGATATTCGTGTAAGTGACCCACGGCGCGTTCCGGCAGTTCCGGTTGCTTATTCCTCCTTTCTCTCTCTCTTTTTCTTTATGTCTCATATTAATCGATCGATCGATCGGTTATTTGGTTACCCGCTGTTTCGCTGGTGGTGTTCCGTTCCGTTCCGACTGCAGTCCTAGTACCAACGCTATCATGGCCTTAACGTTTGCCAGCTACGTCTTCCAGCCACTGTTTGCCGCCGGCTGCTCGGTTCCGACGCTCGGACTGCAGTTGTTCGCCGCGGTCACTATCTGCGCCCTGACGTACATCAACGCCTACGACGTGCGGGTGACGACCAAGATGCAGAACGTGTTCATGTTTACCAAGATCGGTGCCTTGGTGTTGGTGGTACTGGTCGGGGTCGCCTGGATGGTGCTGGCCGAGGGCGGTATGGACAATTTCGAGAACGCGTTCGAAGGCACGGAAACCGATCCGGGCAAGTTGTCCGTTGCGTTCTATTCGGGCATCTTTTCCTATGCCGGCTGGTGAGTTTTCGGGCGGATTCGGTGTGACCCACCTGCACTGCGTCGGAGCCACCAGTATGCTCCTGTACTGATGTTCTTGATTCTCGTTCTGCTACACTCGAAAACGCTGTGAGTGTTTAGGAACTACCTCAACTTCATGACCGAGGAACTACGCGATCCGTTCGTAAACTTGCCGCGAGCGATTTACATTTCCCTGCCGCTGGTGACGGCTATCTACGCGCTGGCCAACATGGCGTACGTGGCCGTTCTGAGCCCCCAAGCCATTCTAGCCTCGGACGCCATTGCCGTGGTAAGTGTCCTGCGTTTCTTGATGGCTTTCACGGCCGCACCGTCATCCCACCACCGGGTTGACGAATAGATGGCGCCACCAGGCGCGATTTTGATCTGTTTTTTACTTTTTCTTTCTTTCTTTGTCTCCATTGCACTTCCTGTTCTGTGCCCGGTTCTGTAGACGTTCGCCCAGCGTGCCATGGGCTACGGTGCGTTCGTGATGCCCATCCTGGTGGCCATCGCCGCTTTCGGAGGGCTTTCGGTGCACATTATGACCTCGTCCCGCATGTGCTTTGTCGGTGCCCGCAATGGCCACATGCCCGAGATACTGTCTCATATCAATGTCAACCGCCTTACGCCGATGCCGTCGCTCGTGTTTCTGGTGAGCATGCCCATAAACTTCTTCCAACCTCCGGCGGACCTCCGTTCCGCCCGCCAGGGCCAGCGATCCCGATGAGTGTGTCCTGGTTCTCGGTTCTCGAACGGTTTGCTCACCTTCTCTCTTCTGTTCTCTCTTTATCTCGTTGTCTCGTTGCAGTGTGTACTGTCGCTGCTGTATTTGTTCATCAGCGATGTGTACGTCCTTATCACCTACAGCAGCATCGTGGAAACGTTCTTCATCATGCTGTCCGTCAGCGCGGTTCTGTATTTCCGCTACACGCGCCCCGATATCCATCGGCCGATCCGGGTTCCGCTCTGGGTACCGACGTTGTTCGTCATTATTTGTGCCTTTTTGCTGATCGTTCCGTGCTATGTGGCGCCGTACGAGGTCGGTATGGGCGTCGCGCTAACCGTGGCCGGCATACCCGTGTACTATGTCGGCGTCGCGTGGCAAAACAAGCCGAAAGCGTTCAGAGATGCGCTGGCGAGGACAACGCAATTTTTCCAGAAAATGTTGCTGACGGCCAAGGAAGATGCTGACGAGTGAACTATGGGCTGATCGGTGACTAAACTTTGGGCCCACATTTGCCGGGTCGTTGGAGTTTGAGAGCTCCCAGCGAAGGTTGTTTGACTTTTAAGGCTATGGCGGAGGTTACTTACATCGCAGACGTTTGACAATTTTTACCCAGTTTTACCAACATTGCTTCTCGTTATTTTGTAAAGGTCATTGAAAATCACTAGGTGGAACCATCGATTCGATAAGCAATTCGGAGTCTAAGGAATCCCTGCAAATGGTCCGCTCTTTTTCGCGATTGAATGCGCGGTTTTAACGCGATTCTTGTTTAAATGTTCGTTTTTGTACAAATTTTTAATTTATCGTTTACTTTGCCATATGTTTCCAGTTTTTATAAATGTTTACACTAAATCCAAGAATCTCATTTCAAATTACTCGTTACCATACCCTACAAATTATATATCTTTAGAGACAATCCTTCGGAAGATGGTTTTTTATCGAAATTTAATAATTCTAGTGTTGACGAATCCAATCTCAATGACAATCGTTCCACGACACATTTTACTTTGCAGTGTTTGTTTATTGATGCTTCAAGTTCTGAAACTTTCGGTGGCATTCCGCTCGAATGTTTAGTTATCACTTTTAATGACTGCATATATACGTGTGTGTTTAAGTTTACGCATTTATGTGATCCCATTGCACACCACCGCCTCAATCATCATCTTATTTGATAAGACCGATCACCGACTCACGGGGTTTACATCTTTACATGTTACAACCGTGATGCTCATAAAACTCTCCTAGCAAGTCACCACCGCCCGAATTGTTTCCAAATTGTTCCAAATCCAAGTTTGTTAGGTTTTATATTAGGATTTATGAGACATTTGTTCTGCAATTGGATACTCTCGAACACGGTACACTAGGCTACATCCGATCACTTGCTGTACTTAGTTTTAATCTACCACTGTAAGGACGAGTCTCGCCATCTCTTAACTATTATTGCCAAAAAACTAACAACATACATAACAAATTGTGTTGCATTTAGTAACCGAAACTTTCAAACCACCCTGTTGTAACACTACAGCATAGATCGTACTTAGGGTTTTAATTATCATTTTGTTTTATTGAAGGAAGATTAGATATTTCAAAGTGCGTAAAAATTGAACGAATCAGATCTGACGATTTCGTATGAAACAGAACCCTCATTTTGTGGCGCGTACCATTAGAGTTAACGAACGGCAAACCCAAAAAAGCACGTGTTGTGTGTTAAACCAAGGGATATATTGCGGTAACTGTTGAGACTTCACAAAAAAAGACAGAGCGAGCCGGAAAGGATGCGATGACAGCAGTTCATTATGTCTTCCGTGATGGAATTATTAACAAAGATGCTGAAGAATGTGACAAGTAGAAAGTAAAGAAACTCATACAAAGTGCACTCGGAGACGTCCAGTGGTAAAATAAAGTTACTCAAAACAAGTTATTTCATTACTTTACTATTACAATCATTGATTGGTTAGGTACTCAGTAAACGTGGGCTCAATAGCATTGAGGATGTGCCCATCGCTTTCCGCTCCAAGTTGAAAGAGACCATGAACTCGATCGATTGCTGGTGATGATATGTCCGCGTTGTCGGTGTCAGAAGTGGGCGCCTCCGAACTCCGACTCCGTAAAGGGTGCAGCAGCGACGCCGACGGGAAGGTCCAGTTCAAACGCGTTCGTCGTATGGGCGCGGGTCGTCTTTTTCGTTTTCGTATGCTTGTTGCTTTTTTTTATAACATCACTTCAACATTATGTATTGCTTATCCGGCCATGATCCACATTCGATACCTCAGTAGGTCAAATCGTTTTGAAAATACAATGCAATATTTACGATTTTTTGTTTTCGTGATTTCTCTCTTCTATGTCTTCTTTGCGCACGCTCATTCTCTCTATCCTTCACTGTTTGTCTCTCGGTCGATCTCTCGGTTTTGTATCCCTACCCATCTCTTTGGCGTTCTCTCTCTCTCTTTCGCTCGTAGGTCCCAGGTCGTCCTCTCGGCTGGTCACGGCGTCACTATTTACTGTGCTCTTTATGCTCGAGGCGACTTATCTACTTACTAGCGCTTCGTCTCCCTGATTCTCGCTCTTTTCTACTTAGTGGTGGCCAATGGCCATGGTGTTCACCTTCTCAAGCTGCTTCGGATCGAAATGAACACGCTCAACTGCGAGAGCGATGGATTCCGGTCCGCCTATTTTCACTCACGCACGCTTTCTCATGTGTGTGTGTGTGGGAGCTGTGTGAAATCTCTTGGTTCTGTGGACTTCCGTTTCATTTGCTCCGGCATATCAAAGCAAATATGTTTACTTCTAGTAACTAACACCAATATCGTAATCGCTTTTCTTTTCGTAAGATGATCTCTGGTCCAGTGCTGCAACATGCGAGTCTCGGAGCTAAGATTGCATTTTCACTGATCGATATCGGCTCCACCAGGCGGCTCCATCGATTTTCATATTTGCTATTATTGATTGACCCACACAGACACACATGACCTGTTAACTGTACGTTGCATAAGATGGCTGGCGCAGGAATGGTTTTATGTCTCTCGTTGTAATATGCATTCACCTTGAGTTGCTGTTCTTCTCGTTCGCTTCTAATCGGATCTTTGATTTTAATCGTATTGATCGCACCGATCGTTCTTCGAAGGTTTAATATTGTTTTCCTTCTTCAGGAAGAACCTCAATTCATGGATGTTGAGTAAGGTAATGTTTGGTCCTTAACAACAGATTTGTAGAAAAAGGCATGCTTGGCGGAGGTTTAACATTGTTTAATATACCAAAACATAAGCCAAACAGAATCAACCGTAGATTTCTACTTATATTCCTTTTTTTCGAAATAATAATATATCATTGCTGGCCCACATTTCCAATTTAATAACAAAACTTTTGACAGAACTTGAATGAAAATTGAATTTTATCTGGTCGCATTTTTGCTTATCGTCTCCCAACAACTCTTAACTCGCAAGCATCCGTCGGTGCTTCATCCATGAAATTGAACTACTCGCCGAAGAAGCATAATTTGATCTGCATCAACATTTCAAGGCTCGAAAATGTAATTGTCCTTCTCCCGTTCACCGGGTGCACCAACAATCGATCATGTCCCGTGCCGTGTCTCACACTACTCGAGCAAAGGGCGAATGATTTCGAGCGATCAACGGTGAGGTCACTGGCAGAGCGACATTTTCCAAGCCGAGAAGCACCAAGTGGCTCGTTTTGTCGAATCGGTTCTCCCGAGAAAATGGACGCGAATGTAACGAGACGAGACAGGGTGCTGCGGGGTACCGCATGACTTGTACAAAATTGCGCCGGATAATGGTCGAGCAGGCGCGTCGTCGAGCAATGGAGCGAAGTGCACGACTTTGTGAGGGCGGAAAATTGCTAATGATCTCTTTCTGTGAACGTGCCCTGCATGGTTGGCATTTTGTAGCGGCTGAACGTGGCTGAAACGAGGGCAACGCTCTGAAGTGGGCTATCGTCTGAACATTCCCAAATTGGGTGCAAGGGCAGAACGGCGCGGGGACATGTTCTTCAAGAAATATCGATTTCCGAAGACTCCCGACCCACTTCATTGTATGCTAAAGAAGTTATTCTTCAGATTTTTCTTTTGCTTATCCTTTTTTAATCAATCCCTTTTACAATGGTGGCCGTACTCACTTATCAGGCGATATTACTGAAAAGCGGTCGTGCACCTCTCATAAATGTTATTCAAAGAGTTCGAAAAAGGATTTATGAAACGTTTTACAACACCTTTTTTTTAAATAATGTCGCAAACAAAAACATAAGGTTTACTGCGTTAGGTAACTTTGTATGATTTAATGTAAATTTTTATGGTGAACTTTGGATCATTTTGTTGTATTCCTGTTCACCCTTCGGGTGAAAGTTAAAATAACCCGGTGCAAATTGCTGTCACCATAAACTGGGTCGTGCAGTTGAAGGACACAACGCTATGTTAGCGCTTAAAGAAAAAAATCATGCTCAAACCTAGGGACGATACGGTAAATCCGGCAAGGAAGCCCCAGGAAAGGTCATTTGCTGGTAGAAAACAGGCACACCGAGTTACAGTTGTAATGATGTGTGACCCGTAAAGTCAAGGAGAACGCTTGCATGACAACTTGACCTTCTGCAAATACTCCACTGAAGTGTGCCCCAGCTAAATTGTCGGTGGGTCCCAAGGGAACACTCTGGTCATCAGAGCATGGTTGTTGTAGGGCGAGTCCTTGATGGGAAGAATGCTTTGTTCAAAACACCAACATTGGTGTGAACATTACTCTATATTCTCTATTAAAATAAGTTGATGGAAAACTTCACAATTAACAGTTAAAGTCAGTGATAAAATGGTTCTCGTGTCAATGGTAATTGAAAGTAAATAATGTCACTTCCCGGATGCCCTCCGAAGCACCTTTCAACGGAGACCGGGAGTGTGAAGCAGGAGAAATTCAGCGAAAAAAAACAGCAAAAAAAGCCAAGCCCGCGAGAAACTCTGTTCCGCTTCATCTTAAGGTGTGGACCATATAAGGCGACCTACTTTTAGCTACGATTCTCGCCGAGAGAACGTGTACGCGAAGGTTGCGAAGGTGTCTTGTCTGAAAAGTGGAAAGCCTGCTGAAAGAAACAGATAGAGAGAGAAAGAGACAGCAAACGACGGGGCCAAAGAGGCTCTCAGAGGATGGGAACTTATCCGTGTGCAGTGATTCGTGACAAACTGCAGCATAAACGAACAAAGTGCAAAAACAAATGAATCCAGGTCGAGAACTTTCGCAACCGTACTCTGATGGTGGTGCCTCCTATGCTTAGAATCAGAAAATAGGGAAGTCATCTTTTGCGCTTATGCAAAATATGATGCTGACAGTTCTAGGACTACTTTGATCCGCCCGTCCTATGCGACTATTCAGTACCGTAGGAAACTGACCCAAATGAAGCGAAACATCAAATCTGATCAAAAACTGTCATTTCATCATCGTCCAACTGTCGTCTGCTGTGCGTAGAAGCGCTGCTTGACTTTACGATCTTAAGTCTAATGCATTCGTTGCGCAACATTTTACGATTGTTCGACGCCCAACAAAATCTAACCCCTCCATTATGACAAACGGCTTCTGTGATGAGATGTATCTTTGACTAGATCTTTCACTTATATGTAATGCGTGTGCCCTGAGATGTCTACTGTTCGCTCTTCTTAAAGCAAGGACACGAGTGTTGTTTGAGGTCACCGGCGACGGCGACCGGCGACGGCAGACAATTGTAGCCGAACCCACGAAGGCTTCCTTCTAATTATCTATTCAAGGTACTTTGGCAACTCTCTAGAGGCTGGCCTGCGTAAAAAGCGACCTGAGCGATCGGTGGCCGTCCGCGGCTTGTTGATTTTTCGACCGTTTGTCTCGCTGCCACGTTGTCTGTTTGATCTTGGGCAGCTTTGGAGGGCGCGCTGGTGTTGTTGGGTCGTTTCGAACCGTTTTCACAATATGTTGACCCTTTTTTTTGTGATGGCGCGTCCGAAAGATCACCAGCAGATGCCGGTGCCGCTGGAAAACGAGTGTTGACTAAACCGCACGTTCACGCGAACAGCTCTCTCGCAACAACATCGTAAGAGGCTTTTGGCGGTGTGCGATGATAATAAAAAAAAGAACGATTTGTCTTCTGACCTAACGCCTGCCACAGCTACTTTGCTTCGAGATCGTTTTCATCACCTGCGCTGATGGAGAGCCTGCGGATGGAGGAGTTGCTGACGTTCGTTAACGGCGCGGCCGCGTTGAAAAGCGAGGCTACCGTTTTTATGCTTTGTATGATTTTTATGCTTTTTTTGCGCCATAAAGTCAGCACCATTGGATCGAGTGACAGCTCTCTCGGGGCGACTAAACGGGGTGGTACGCACAGCCAGGCGTCGGGGTCTTGAGGTCGCATTTCGCATTTCCTGTCTCTGGCTTGACGACTCGCTGGCTGCTCTCTTGGGTGCTTCGCTTCGTTTCTCTTTCGCCGTTTCACCAGTTTTCTTCGGCTCTCTACGCGATATTCACTCCGCCGCGTGGTCGGTTCACTTTCGGCCTTTACGTGTCTCAAACGCCTCGTGGTGTTGGTGCCACTGGCCACCAGCTGCCGCTGTATTTTTTTTTATTATGATCGAATTTTATTCGCGTCTTTTTTCAGCGCGCCGTTTCATTTCGGGGCCCGGCCCGGCGAATACGCACTTTTGCGTGTGCGTGCGTACGCCACAGGGTGCTTCCGAAATTGGGTTGTCTCCCGCGGACGGGGTCACGTCTATACGCGCGCTAATCCCCATGGTCTGCCGCAGGTCATGGCACAGACTGGAGTAAATAGTGCGTGTGCTCGTTGAAGTTGAAGAAAAAAAAAGAGTGTCTTGATGTAATCAGTCGAAGCGCCCGACGGTGGTAAAAACCGTCTCGGCGCCAGCCCCTATTTGCTACTGGGCTTTCGTTTCAAATTGGGAACTGCATGCCGAACACGGAGTCTTGACAGTTGGGTCGGCGAAAAGTTCGTCCATTATCTTTCGCAAAACTTACGAAAGTTTAGTTCGTTAACTAAACACACTTTCACTCCTCAAACTGTTTTCGTGCATGGTTACCAGGAATGTTCAAAGTTACGTAGCGTTAGAATGTTGCTTTTGGCTCTTAAAAAGAACTTAAATTATTTTACATCACAAGCATCGTTTTTGTTAATTTCTTCGGCGGAAAGAAGATGTTTAGCGTAATGTTTCAATTTCTAGAGTTAAAAAAATCTCCACTCTAAAAGAGATTTAGATTTGAAATTGTTTCGGGGACCTAAGATAAGTGTTCAATAGGGTTATAATGAGGTAAAATATAATATGAAGCTCGCATATTTTTCTATTTGATAGGCTATACTTTATTGGCAACCTTTTGGAAACTCGTGATTTCGTACGGACGTATGCTTGCCTACGTGTCCGCCACAACCCTTGTCAGATGATGCTGGGCTTCAATCGCGGGAATCGCGCGTCCCTATTTTTTACCATGGAAAGGTGTCAAACATTAAACGAGTATACCAGCCAGCTCCTTGGGCCTACGGGAAGCTGCTGAAGCACTCAAATCGGTGAAGTACTCCTTCGCCGGTAGTCGTTTGGAATCAGACCGTCGGAAGCACGACTTTACGCATTTCGGTTCCATTAGCATCCGATTGTGTCGGGTTTTTTTTTAATTCGTTTATCGTAGAAAACGAGGTTATGTCGACACGCCGCCGCCACGGACGGAATGGATGGATCCATTTGTCGACCGAACAATGGTTTTGTGAACTTTGTGAAAGTGACCACAAACCCGTGGAGTTTTGGCCATAGGCCATGGCCATAGTGTGGGGCAAACACGAAGCTAGGTTTTTGGTGGGTCTATAGGAGAGCAGTTTAAATAATTTTCTGTGCTATAGGGGTACTTTATTTACTTATTTCGTCTTTACTATTTGACTTTACATTTTTAAAAACTTCTTAGCAAGAAATTAAATTTATTCATTCAAATTATTTTTTTATTAAATTCATGATGAATTGAGAGAATTGAATCAGTAATCGTTGTTCAAATTAATGATTGAAAACAATTCAAACATGTTGGCTATGTTTATTACGAAAGTCCTTTGTAAAAATGAAAGGTCCTTATGATAGCCCAAACCTTCATAAAATCATGCTTTCATTCTTAAGTATTCGTCTTAAGTAAACTTCTCATAACTTTCAAACGAAACACACGACCACTCAGTACCGGAAAAGAATTTTCTAAGGATACCGTTGTAAGTTGTATTTAACAAAACAACATTTACGTGTGAGCACACATATTTTATCATATGTGACAAGCTGTGCAATTGTTTTACGATGTGGACCCTTTATAAAGTATAACTATTAACGGAAACTTTCGGTTACTGTCGTGCATCGAGCCTGCCCAACGAGCGCCACCCTTGCGGCACCTCGGTTGCGACCGTTCATAGGTTTTGATTGCTTCAACAGGCTGGCGGTTAGTTTGGAAAGCTTCCACTTACTAACCACAACATCACAACGTGTGCTAAGAAGGAAGTGAAACCTCAATTCACAGAGCGGCCGTTTGTGGGCTCTCGGGCGGTCCGTCAGCGGGCGTCACCGTCGCCCGACGTCGATCGCAAAAGCACCGGAAAAGTGTGTCATGTTTGGTGAATAAATTATGCTCCGAAACAAAACCTGAGCACCGGAAAAAAATGAGACGCACTCCCTGTGTGTAGCTTGTCCTGCTGCTGTTGCTGCTTGTTGTTGGCCCGTCCACTGCTGTGTTAAGTGCGCCCTGGCCGCGGTCGGTCGCGGTCTGTGCCCGGGGGTCACTTAATTTGGCTTTATTTTAATCCGATTCGTTGTACGTTTCGACAATGAAACTCACGACACACTTTGCGTACACACTGAATGGGACATTTTAAAGCGTTTCATTTGAATTCGGAGAAACTTGAGTGTTTACGTTCGTCTTTCGTTGCAAGATGTTAGTCTAAGACCACCCAGGGTCGAAGGTTTCAGTTTCTTCGAGTTCGAAGCGAACTTTCCTTTAATGTCACTCAGTATTTCGAAGCTCTAAAGTCGAACGGCGAGGCGAATGGCTTCGGTTGATGATAGTGGTCTAGGAAAACACAGATACAGAAGATTAAACATTTTCACTTTAAATTCTTCACATGAAAGATTTTACAAACTTACAATTAATAGAGTCCATACGTTGCCAACATTATGTCGTTGCATTAACACGAACAATGTTGTATTGTAGTATAAGTTAGATAAATATTCACATCTAATGGTTTACTCACAACTCTTCGAGCGACGCAAACGATTTCTTCGTTAATGACTTTGTCCTCAGACACAATCTCATCGTGACCGCGCTCGTGTTACCAAGATGTATAAAGCCTCCCTTACCTACCCCAAAGGCTTGGTGGTGAACATATGGACGGTCACGAAGTAGCGCTGGATTGGCCGCTAATGTAATATGTCAGCGCAGGCGTCAAAGTGGATCACTTCCAAAGTGCTGCGTTCTAAATACTTCGCTGGGGTTGAGTTGTTGCATGTCGTTGGTTTTGGCACTCGTATCGGGGTTACGGCTCTGCTTGTACCTTACGTGCCAATGTTGATTTGGTAGTACAACCGAACGGCTAATGGCTAATGGATGAGTTTTTAGTAAAGCTTGTTCCGAAAATTAGTACACATATCGAACTCCAGAATTATGTCCATTAATCTAATGTGGCTCGTTCCTTAACTATTTGAACTGTACGAACTCAATCATCGGTGCTTGGTGATCCTGATGAGTTACACTTACACTAACCGACCCCATTAACACTTCACTGAGCCGACAGGTTCCTTGCGTTTGTGGTCCCGCAGAAGCGAAAAGACAATGACGAACTACCGAACGAAGGAACCCGATTGCTTAGCATCTGACGCAGCATCGGGTGCGTGTGAAGTATGCTTGAATATAATTTGTTGAAATATGAAACCCACCGTTTGAAAGGCAGCGTACTTGAGGTGGCTTGGGTCGGTGAACGAGAGGCGAGATTGGGGTTAATCGAAACCGACAGCAATAATATGTCAAACGCAGTAACGCAGTACTGTAGACCGTGTCAGGCCGCGGTGTCGAAAAGTGGCTGTAATGTTAACTTTAACGATGCAACGGCACAGACCATGCGGCAGCATGACCCACGGAGCGCTCGAGCCCCGACCGGATGAAACAATTTCGATGGTATTATCACGCGCGCAGGAGCATGGTGTGCGATGGACACTTGCCATGCGTGTTGGATGCGTGGTTCATCGCCACCCAGGAGTGCAGTGAGAGATTTGTCACACCGGGGCCTCGGGCGGACGTCATCAGTCGGGGCTCGATAAGTGGATTCCATGCCTGCGCGCCGCACACTTATGAGCGCCGTTTCGGATATATTGAGATCAAGGAAATTAGCTGCCACCTCCTCCTTCGACTCGGCCACGCGCCCTTCCTCAAGGCAAACATATGGCGCAAGACGCGAAGCGTAGTGGCATCGACTGCCGTACCGCATCGAACGTAGCCGTTTAACGGGTTGTGTCGGTGGTATAGCCGTGGCACTTTGTAGTGTACCGAAAGCTACTTCCGTTTCTTCAGGATGCAAGAGGATGAAGTTTTAGTTACCCGCTTAGAAAGTGCATGTCTTGAGACTTGATTGGAAACCTTTCAGTTTAGATAAAGGGAGCTCCGAAGTTGTGTGTTCCAGTTCCAGCCACTCCACAACTTGGTCGACATTAGACACACTTTTACATAATACAGTGTATGGTGTATGGCAAAACCCTGAGACACCGGAGGGTAAACCATATGACCGGCCCCCTTTCCGTTTGCAGAAGAATCGATTTTTCCGCACTCGCCGCAACATTTGGTGACCCCAAAAATGGGCGCACACACCAACACCATGCGCCATGCCGTGGAGACGAGATTAGCGACACCGTGACGAATCGATTGAGATGACTGGCAGACAACGTCAGGACGACCCCCGTCACTAGAGCACCAGCTAGCCAACCAGCAGCGGCTGCTGCTGCTGCTGCTGCTGCTGCTGGATGTGGATTATTCAATGTCTCCCCGCATCGCTTGAGTTCCCGCGCTTGCGTCTCTCGGAGCCGCGCTGACGCTCACAATATCTGGGTCAAATCTTCAAGTCGATGTTATTCCAAATCTTGCCGCCTGCCGCCTGCGACACTTGGTCTGCCTTCTCATATCGCTAGGAATGATAGAATTGCTCTCAGTTCTGTATGCCTGTGTGTGTGTGTGTTTCATCTTTTATGTCACTCTGCTTCAACAATCTGCCGTGCCGAGTTCGGAACAAACCGGGCCCGGATCAGTGTCATTCAAATATTTGCCTATTCATACATCCGCCCAAGGGTCAGATGCCGTCAAAGAATCGGTCCATCCGATCGTTTTGTGGGAGAAAAAATATGTCCATATAGCTAATAGCTGCGGTGAAACTTCGCTTCGAGCTTCGGGTGGTGAGACCGTTTTTTACTGGTTTACATCTTCGAATTTGAATTCGAAAGGCTGTGAAACTTGAAGGCATCTAGCCACGGCTCCGGTCCCTAATTTATCTTGATCTGTGGTGTATATCTTTTCGGTGAATAAATTCACTCTCTCGACCTGTCTAGACTATGCCCCGCAGAGCTCGTCGCTAGGAAGCGCTGAGCGCCTTTGTATCGCCCGCCTTCTTCAGCAACGGTTGTGACGGTGTCGCCCCGAACGCCCAAAAACCGTAGTATACGGGCCACAGAGTACAGGTTATGTCACATGGGTGGGATATTGACGGTTGCTTTTCGGCTGCAACAGCTGTAGGGCAGCTGGTCTCGTTTGAAAAGGTGTGCCTCTGTTCGACTAATCCGGCTGACAGTCGGACAAAGACAAAGGGCGAAAGCGCGCTTCTTCGCCCTTCCCGAGGACCAGCGAACGGAGCGAGGAACTGCTGCATAAAATGTAGGACAACTTGTCGAACGCACCGCCGGTCGGTACTTTAGAAGCGAGATGCCGCGATCGTTTCGTCTGGGGTCGCGGCCTAGGAGAAGCGTAAGGACCCGCGGCAGGGAAGGTAGACCAAAAGCGGGTCGGGCAGGATTGGTTAACCGTTACCGAAACGGCCAACTACGAAGCGTCTGTTGGCGGGCTTTCGGTCGGTTAAGGTCGGAAAGAAGACAGATAGGACAATTAACCGACAGGTGTGAATTGGCGCTCCAGTTTGGGGGGAGGGAATCGGAGAGGTGCAAGGTATTTCGCCGCTGGCAGGTCCAAAAGCATAAAACTGGATTGTGTAAACGGATGGCTCTAGCTGTCAATTTGGTCCTCACCGTTATGCTGTTTTGACCACACTGCCTTGTTTTGACATGAGACAAATTACTTCAAAATATTTTGTTTGCAACTCACCTTTGAACAGACTGTGTCGACTTTTGTGCTTGAAAATAACGATCTGCGGACAGCATTGTTTTTTGCTACCTGGTGAAGAAAACTGTTATAGGATCGTATCAGATGCTTATCGAAGCTTACGATGATCATGCTCTTGAAAGATCGCAGTGCTTTGAGTGGATCAAAAACTTTAAACATGGCTATTCTGGTTGAACTACAAGAACTTTTGGACGAAAATGACACGCAATAAAAACTAGCGGATCAGCTAAATGTGTCTCAATACACCATATCCCTACGTTTGAAGGCCCTAAGAAAGATACAGAAGATAGGAAAATGGGTGCCACATGAGCTGAACGAAAAACAACAGGAAATCCGAAAAAGCACATGCGAAACTCTGCTCAGCAGGTACAAAACGAAGTCATTCCTCTATGGAATTGTGATAGGGAATGGAAAATGGATTTATTTTCAGAATCCTAAAAAGCAAAAAAAAATCGTGGATCAGTCCGGGTCAATCGGGTCCGGGTTTCTGCTGGGACCGGATAGATATGGTCTACCATAAGCCCCTACAACCTGGTGAAACCATTAATACATATCGCTACCGACAATAAATGATCAATTTCAAACATGCACCAGAACGGGTCTGAAGACACGGTAAGGCACAGGTTATAGTGGGCCGTAACGTTGAACGCGTTGGACGCGTTAGCAGGATCAACAGGAAGCACAAGAGAATAACTTCGATGGATCACAACTTCCGGTCGGTCTGGTTGGTCCTCTAATTGTACTCCATCTCTCGATTCGAAGCTGATCCTGATCCGTGCGATTTGTCGATCCACGAACGTAAACACAAACAGAGATGGCTAGACTAGAGACCAGCTCGAGCGCGGTTCACCGCGGCCAACAGCTGTGCTGTGACCGATCCCCCGGGAGCCGCACACACGCTGCGCATCTCCGAGAGCGCGTGCCTTCGCCGTGCCCTGGCGCAATCTTCGGATGGTAGAAACACGAAACGTAACCTCAAAATCTCAATAACGTGCCAAAGGCAGGCGACGTCGGAGCGAAAGGAGAAAAACGGCGGCGGCGGTGCATCGCAGCAACCGTGTGGTGCCTTCGCTAACCCCTCACGACTTGCATTTGCTAACCTCGCTCACTCGCTGGCCCGTCACTGATCACGGTGCACGATAGGTTTCGGTGTTTCTTGACGCTCTTTTTGGCACACGCGGCCATGTCATACCATACCATCACTTTCGATCGGGCTGCCGCCCCCCGCGCCCTCGCCGCCGCCGCCGCCGCCACGGTTCGAAAGTTCGTCGAAAATGTCGAAACGGAAACGTGGCCCCGCCGCCCAAGAGTCGGCCGAGAGGACACCATCGCACGGCCACCACCACCGCGGACTTGAGAAATCGTTCAAGAAAACGATACCGATCGTGCCGGTTCGCTCTTTCGCTCGCACCGGGCGACGGCGCCGGTCGTCTCCGAGCCGTCTGCGGTGGCCTAGTTGTGGGGCCCTCGGTGGACTCTCATGCGGCGTTATCTGGGCGTCGTCGATCCCCGCTTCTGGATCTGGTTCATCCGCGTGTGCAGGGCCGCGATGCCGCGTGTTCCGTGATCGCCTTCGCTCGGGAAGACCCGACGGCCATGAGGGTGAGCAGCCAATTGGGAACCTCCGGCCGACCGGCCACTGCAGGTCCAATCTTCCGACGCGGAATGTAAAACGCGAGAGTGCATTTCGAAAGATGTTGAAAATTAAAATTAGAATTCTCGAACTCCGCCGAACTCCGCCGACCGACTCCCGCCGAAGACGTTGCGACCCAATTCGGGGGGTTCTGCGTCGGGCTCAGCCAGACAGGGCAGCAACCACGGACAGCATTAATCAATTTACACCGAATTCAGCCCCTTCGACTTCCGTTAATGAGTCCGCTTTAAGGACACGGAGCCTAAGGAGTCGGAGAACAGAGGCGCGTCGGAGTGACTGGAATGGATGATGGAACTTTCACACGACCTGCTCCAACCCGCCCTGGTGGCGGGTGGGTGGCGATCGTGTAGGGAGTCAGCCGTCGTCGTCACGACATCACGATCTTCAACGCAACGCGAGCGCAGAGAGAGAGAGAGATAGGCGATGCGAAGGCATTGAAACCATTGCTCTGGCCCATTGCTGTTCACTTTCTTTGGTCCGCGGCATCACCACCACCCCGAACCCCGATATGCTCCGTGCGTATGCAAATTTATGAAAATGATCGCTAATGGTAGAAGCTCTTAATCGGTGGTGTGCGTGTGGGAGGGTGTGTGTGATTGTGCCACGGCCGTAGAAAGCTTCCCACTGTAAGCAGGTCACGTCAAGCCGGGTTTGCAATTTATCAGTGCACAAGCGGGGCACCTTTTTGGACGAAAGGCCCCCAGACACATAAGCGGCAGGCAGGTCGTGTTCTGTATTGTCCTTATACGATATTGTGTCTGACCATTTTAATATAATGTAGCATTCGATCACATCATAACACACTCGTATGGAAGAGCATATTAAATAACTTCCCGGTGGCACTTGATGAGTTCTAGAATAACACGCACCGAATAAAGATCCGCATTGCAAGAATTGAATAAACTGAACAATTGTTTTCACAACTGAAGATCAAGATCAGAAAGCAACTGTCACAGCCGGCGTTGGCTCGAGAAAAATATTAGTGGGAAATTCTTCTTCAGACAACTCAGTCAATAGCGGCCACTATCGATGCATATCTGCACATTTGGTGCTATCAGAAATTCGCGCAAAAGATCTCAAAGATTTGCGATTCCAGATGACCTAATAGCAAATCTTTCGCTTTTGAAATTTCCGGATGGTGTAACGGATCTAATAAATTGAAGTGCATTAAAGAAAACTTTAATAATTAAAACCATTTGGTGTACACATTTTTCAGTAAAACTACTGTCTGATATAGTCAAAGGAATACTACTTTGACCAAAAACAAACGGAAAATCGCCCAAACTGTCAACGAAGAATATAATTTGGGTGTTAGGTGTGGTTTGCGTAATATTAAGCGTCAAAAACGATCAGATTTTTGGGGAGCCAATCTCGGTTCTACTTCCTCGAGAGGTTTTTGCATCACATTTCCTTGATCATTTAGGGATCATTTCGACGCAAACTCGTTTCGCAGCCGCCGTATTTGCCTGTCTTAGCACCATGACACCGTTTTGAGTCTACACCGTTTTGAGTCTACAGATAGAAACCGAAACGAGACAGCAGTTTAATCCTTTACCGGAAGAAGACTTTGCGGCATGTTTTAAAAACTGGAAAAAACAACGTTGACACAAGTGCATCCGGGGATTAAATGAATTTAGAAAAATAACTAACGATTTTTTATTCATAAATAAATTCCCGATATTTTGTCTGGCTACAATGTTAAGTTTAGTAAAAGCACTTCAAAGCTTGTCAAAATCGTTTCATTCTTGTCAAACTTAGCGAACGTTTTGACCATTCTTGCGGAGCACCTCTAGATAGCCTTTAAAAATTTCGAGTGAATAAAAGTATCGTTTTTCTCGGTTTGCGTGCCGAACGATAGCCGAACAGAGCATTAAAGCAGCAGTTACCAAATTAGTGGACTGAGGTCCCGGAATTTAAATAGGTCATCGCAGTGGATGGCCCTGGTCCTCCTTTTGTCAATTGCGTGAACCATAAATACTTGCCAATGGTTCGAAAGGCGAAACAAAACCTGGAACCGCAACCATCTATTTGCCACGGAACCACGGGGGGAAATGGGCATTTTGGTTGAATTAATTACGGTAAACGCTCCCAGATTGTACGTGAGCGATAAAAGAAATTAGCGTGCGTTTTCCTGACGCGGCAAGGTTTTATGGTTTTTGGGTCATTTTGAGAAACGGACCACTGGCAATGGCGAACAAAGGATGCGATCGAAAGCCAGAACTGTCAACGTGGCCGGGGTTAGAAGATTATTAAATGCTTAATCACCATTACACCGAAATGCTTTGGTGTTTGGCCTAAATACACGACTCCGACTTGTTTGTTTCTACTCTCTCTCTCCGGCGGCAAACCCTTGGCCAGCCTTTTCTCCATCCAAAACCTCCCATCCCCGTGTTCCGGTTAGGCATTCCTTTAGGCCGTACCGTCGCGGAAGGCACTGTTCCTCCGGTTCCAGTTTCCAGAGGTTTTGCGACTTGCCGTTTGCCTTTGGGCTGATGGCTTCCGAAGCCCGCGACGACGGGATGTTTCGATCCGCGAAATATCCTTGATGTGACCTCACTCCGTCGGAATTGGGGTCGCGTTCGCGTAATCTTTCCGAGTGGCCGCCACGCGACGGTTCTTGCGGTGCACGAGTAGAACCGTCGCCGGGGCCGGGTGCGAAACCGGGGCGGCTTTTATGCTTGTCTCGCAAGATTCGTTTCGAAAGGCCCGCCGTGCGCTCTACCTTCGCCTCTGCTGGCTTGAGGGACGGACGATGGTGCGGAAGGGAAAGTGGTCTACTTGCAGAGAGAAAGAGAGAGAGAGAGCCAGCGAACAGCAACGAGTCCACGGGCTGATCTCGATGGACCTTTCGGTTGCCAATTATAGGGGGCAGGCCCACAAGTGCAGCACGCTTGGTGCAACCTCGATGACGAATCGAAAACTTCCCGCCAAAGGACCCACAGGCAGTATACTCTGGAGCCCGTCCGGTCCGAACATCCTTCGCCAACCCAAATGCGCCGCAAGCACACCGACAAGGCAACCTGGTGCCGGCCGTGGCGCGCTGTGCCGGGATCGCACAGCAGGAAAAGTCAATCACAGGCGTCGTCCTCAAAGTCGGTGCGGGGACCAATCTCCCGCCTGGAAAGCCACTAATGACGCGCTCGGCCCGGCGAAGGCATTTTGGGCGGTAGAGTAGGTCAGGGAGTCGCGAGCCGGAGAATGCGAGCTCGATTCTGCGCCCTCATTCGTCTCATGGCGGCGGCGGCCTAGGCCGTGGGCTCGTCGGAGGCTCGTCGGCCATGATCCGAATTCGAGCGCCCAGAGCCTTTGTTTCAGTGCGCGGGGGCCCAATGCCGGTTTCACTTCTTCGTCTTTCCGACGCGAGATGAACCCATGTGCCCAGCGCTCGAGGCGTTCGCTCGGTGACCGGCGTCTACCGCCGTCCGTCCGTCCGTGGTGTATGCACACGGTACGTGATGTTGCCCGTGCGAGAATCAGGTTTCGAAATCATGATCCTCTCCACCCGCGAACTGGATCAATGCCGCCGTTCCGGAGAACGCGCGGGCCGCTCTGAGTCACGGCGATTGGATTGGTAGCGAATTATCATCTGACTGTGCACCGTGCGGCCATTTGAACTTTGCAATCAAAGGTTCCCTTACTTCGTTACCCCACTGGCTACTGGCAAACCTAGATTTCCCGTGATGGGCAATGAATCACCGCAACTTCTACTTTTACAACAACAAAAATACATTCTGTTGCTGCTCAATCACTGGTGCAGGTTAGGTAGCTCGATCGACAAAGTGATTAAATAGTCTTATCCTGGGAATCCTGGGATAGAAATCTGAAGAACGAAAAATACGATAAGTGCCCATCAACAGCTGGTCTAATCTGGCCATCTAGTTGTGTGTATGAGGCAGTTTAAAACATACAAAATATCCATCTTCAACAAAAAAGGGCCAAAGAACATTCGAAGATAAGTTTTAGAGCAAATGCTAATTGTTAAAAACATGGGATTGAAGGAAATGTGTAATTGATTGGAAGAGTAAAATGTTCAATCCCTGGACCATTTCAAATTCTTAGAAATTGCCGACACTATGCTGCTCAACCCAATCCATTGTCTGGCCATCATGTTTTGTATTGTTTGAAGCTCAGTTGAAACATTGTTTGGCACTTTCCAAGGCTCAACATGTCAGGTCCCAGTACATGACCGTAGGCAGTGGCACGTACAACTGGTTTGTCGGTCACTTTCGGTGGTTTTCCAAATTTAGATCTTAAATAACCAATGTATGCAGGGTGCGTCATCATGACATGACCAATTTAAAATCATATAACTTCGCCATTTTTCAGCTTCAGTAAAAATAATCGTTCAACTGTGAACACTGTGAAAATTGTGCGTGCTTATTGTTGCCGAATTTCTTCTGACTTCTTTCTATGGGACTATTTAAAGAGTAAAGTATGTATGCCAGCCAACCGAAGACCCTTTAAGAACTGAAAGCTAACATCACAGTGGAAATTGCCGCTACTACGCCCGAAATGTTGTCAAATACAATGAAAACTGCCCAAAAAAGAGCTGCTTTTTGTGTGTCTGATGGAGGCGATCATTTGGTCGATATTGTATTCTGGGTGAATTGTCAATAAACGGCATTCTGTACCCTAAATAAATCTTGTTTATTTGTCAAAATCGACTTACAGATAGCGGAGTTATTTAACACTTAAATAGTATGGGTCGTAATGGATCACCCTGTATA
Source organism: Anopheles cruzii (assembly GCF_943734635.1). Taxonomy (NCBI): domain Eukaryota; kingdom Metazoa; phylum Arthropoda; class Insecta; order Diptera; family Culicidae; genus Anopheles; species Anopheles cruzii. The sequence continues at coordinate 34,045,373 of NC_069145.1, forward strand.
TATTTTTTCACATTCCAACGTTATTTAACTAGCATTCTCAGACTTGAGCTGTTCTTGGAATGGCCTAAAAGTGACTTAAGCCAAATCCACTTATGTCATAAACAAATCACACCTCTTCTCACAGTATTGCGCGATTTTGTGAGACGATTCAGCGCATCAACCGCTGCCACTACCGTAGAGATTGCTTTCAGAAGTAACACACGCTACGCGCGGCAGCATTAAAACGTAACGTGCATAACGTTCAAACGATGCTGCCGCCCGTGGGCGATCGTTACAGAGGGTAACAAAACGTTTCAACACGCTCCGCTAATTGAAGTGCGGTGCAGGCAGAGTGCAATAGTTTGTTGTAAAATAAATGGGCGCTCTCCAACAACGCGCGTGCAACAGCCGTGTTGCGGTCAAGTACCGAGCCGGCCAGACTCTCTCACTAACTGCCGGCAGGCTGTTTGTTAATTTCTTCCCGAGCCGAGCACAGCGCCGTCATACTTTGCGGCAACACCGAAACTGGTTTAATTTCGAGGTCCTATGAAACGCGTGCATTTGAAGCGATTTGCAGCGACGATGGGCAAACCGCCGGAGAGAGAAAGAGCGAGATGGAGAGCATAGATTGGCCGACGGGCCCGATGATCTGGGTTTATGATACGCGAAGAAGTCGCCAATTGGTGCGTGGCCGCTCTGCCGGTGCGTTGCGGTCACTTGTGATTCGGGCGTTGTATCGGGTGATAAATTTTATGCAAGCTGCACAAAGAAACCCATCTCTCGGATTCAAACATTGCAGAAAACCTTTGCACGATTTAGTACGAATGGCTCCTTTTTGGTAAGTTTCTTACGCATCGAGCCGGTTTTCGGTTTCGTACTATCAACCGTCGATCGCAGTCGATCGATAGGCACCGAACGACACTTCTTGGAGCGTGTGGGCCGGACCCACTTGCGTGGGTAAACGAACGGAACTACGCGCGAGCTTTCGAGTTTCGGTCGCATGTGCAGTATGATGCATGCGTTGCAACGATCGTGTTGCACTCGATGCACGCGAACGGTGGCGGCGGCCGATGGGCCGCGATTGCCTTGTGTCGCAGTGTGTTTTGCGGTCATTGCCTAGGCAGCGATTAATTCGATCGCGCTGGATCAGTGTGGTCTTTGGCTTCGATTTACTCGATCACCAACTGGAGCAATGGAAGCCGTTTTCAAAACCACACACACCAAGTGGGGGACGGATAGCTGAGTTGTGGCCCACAATTCGCGAGAAATGTTGCTCACTGATCGCTCGACACCAGCAATCAGCGCGTACAAATTACCGTGTGCAGATTAATGAGTTTTTTTAAATGGTACATATTTTTAATGATTTTTTTCCTCTATTCCCTACTTTAAGGAACGTGCCTGCTGCTGCTGCTGGACTTGCTTCGGATCGCTTCGGGTTGGTAAAGCATAGCTTCGTTTCTGGCTCTACCTATATTATAACTGAAAGTTCCTTGCTTTGTGTTAGAGTATTTGGGCATTTTTGTTTTCCATTTATTACGACTTTGAATTCATGTGATTTTTATTCGGCAATTTTAATGAAAGTATTGTCCGTCGTTAGCTAATACTCTTTCAGATAACTCCCGGATCTCCCAGAGACCCATTTTTCAATACAATACTTGTTCCATACTTTTTTTACTCCATTGTGGTCGTTTTATGGCCAAAGCTTTGCTTCAAACGCATTAATTGTTGTCCATGGGATTGTCCATCAAAAATTTCATTAGGTTTTAAAAGCTCACATTACACCACACCTTTCGTATCCCACCATATGCCTAGCATAACCATTGCGCAGTGAATATTTCGCTTTGGTTGCGTTGGATCTGGTTCACCAGGCTGTATTCAGGCCTTTTTGAGGCTAGGATTCTCGTAATAAATCCACTTTTCATCATCAGTGACGATTCGGTACAAGAACTCCTTTCTTTTCTGCCATGCAAGGAGAAATTCGCAAATGGTTTTCCTTCTTTCGACGTCTCTTCCTCTCAATTCATGTGGACACCAATAAGACCTTTTTCTAATGATTCCCGTGGCACTCGGGCGCTTAGGAACTGTCGTGTGCTCAACTCCTAACATTTCTGCACGAACTTCTTCTTTCTGACATGCATCCTGATCGAGCAATTCTGCCAATTCTTCATCATCAAACTTTTTTCGGCTCACCAATAGTAAACTAATTCCAATTATTGTAAAGCCTCTCATATAAATTCAAAGTCCTGATATTTACCCGTGCAATATTTGGAGTGCGAGAAATATTGGAAATATTGATAGACAATGGTAAAAATGGGAACAAATCATGCGCAATCAATCGACAACGGTCAATATGTTATCCATCCATTGCCACATTATGGCGACGAGAGTTTCAATAGTCTAACACTTTTTTCTCATGTTGTTCGGCAATTTTACCAAACAGTAGCCGTACGCACGAGAGGCAACAAATGCAAAATCAGTAGACGCTTCCGCTAGACCCTTGCCAATTTACGGCCTGGGCTAAAGAGAAGTTAAGCGTAACCAACGGTGTGTGCTTCGCGTTTCACCACCTGGCCCCGTAAATCGTGAACCCTTATTGCTTCCGCATGATGATGCTGAACGTACACATCGTGCAAATCACGTTTGTCCCTTGTCTAGCGCCCTTAGCGTCCGACGATGATACGGGGATGATGCGAAAGGATGGCACAACGGACCACTCAATGGTGTGGTCCTTTAAAGCACCGTTTCATGCTCGTCCCGAAAAGCGTAGAATGTGTACGGACTCTGGTGCGCAATGGTGCGCAGCGTGAAGTCACCAAAAAAGAGTATTAGCATTTTCTGCCAAACCTTATACCTTGTTGTCGTTAGGGTCTCCTGCTGCGATGGCCACGAAGATGTTGCACACCGCCGATGCGGGACATGACCCAACACAGTTTCATCACGTTGCCTTTGCTCTGCTCGCGTTGGAGGCTGACGATGAGGGTATGTACAGGGTGAATATAAAAAAATGCAACAAACTTCAGACTGCTGTCATTTCTAAACCTCTCGTCCGACAGCTGTCAGATTTATACCAGTGACAGTTCATTATATTGTTTATAAGCGTGCAAAAGCATTTTGGTGGGAATTTTACAGAAAAAAAGTTATTCGTGATGGAACTCAACCGTAACAGTATGATTTCATTATATTTGGCTGGAAAACCACAAGTGGCTATCTTTAGAGCCCTCCAGCATTTAAATGTTAATAAATCTTTTGTGTCTCGTACCATCGCTCGTTACAGTGATACTGGTGGCGTAGCCTGACGTCAAGGAAGTGGACGAAAAAAAACAGCAACATCACCAGAAATGGTTCGAAAAGTGAAGAAGCGACTTCATCGAAATCCGTGTCGCAGTGGCCGAAAAATGGCTCGTGCGCTGAACATATCGCAGTATGCCATTCGGCAAATATTGCAAAATGAGCTTGAACTAAAGCCATTGAAGTTCCAAAAAGTGCAAGATCTTACCGATGCACAAAAAAAAGTTACACTCGAAAGAGCCAAAGACTTGCTTCGCTTGGCCGCAAGTGGTGAACTGGCGAATTTGGTTTTCTCCGATGAGAAACCATTCGTTATCCAGCAGTTTGTAAACAAATAAAATGATCGTGTTTACTTGCCAGAGAGGTCAGCTGAAAATTTACACCTTCGGTTGGCCACCAGAACTCAAGCGCCGGCCATGGTGGGGGTGTGGGCCGCCATAACAGCCGATGGTCGCTATCCGCTCGTATTAATCGACCGTGGCGTCAAAATAAATGCCGAATATTATCGCAAAATATTCTGAAGAGTGTATTGGAGCCTAGGCACGCAAACATTTCGGTCGCAGACCTTGGACATTCCAACAGGACTCAGCACCATCGCACTCAGCACGCGCCACCCAAGAATGGTTAAAAAATGAGGTTCCTCGCTTCATTTCCACCGCACAATGGGTACCAAAATCTCCGGATGCCAATCCGTTGGACTATTGTGCCTGGGGTATTTTAGAAAGCAAGGTTTGAACTAAAAAATACCAAACTTTCGATCACCTCAAGCAAACGCTTCGCCGAGAATGGGACAAAATACCGCAGAGCCACTTGCGGGCAGCGTGTAACGGTTTCATTGGCCGTTTGAAGGCCATAATTCGTGCCAAAGGTGGCCAATTCGAACAAACCTAATTTGTTCTAAAATTTTATGAAATTTCCGACATTTTTTGCTTTCATTCAATAAAATTGAATCAAAAATGAAAAAAATATGGCGTTTTACTTTGTTGCATTTTTTTATATTCACCCTGTATATACCTACGACTCGAATCGTTGGGGTAATCACTTCACACAACACTACCAACTACTCTCTGATGGTAGACGATGGTGGTATCCCAAACGTTGGTCACCGAATAATTTAGCTTCGCTTCAACAAGCCCTTGCATCCGCCGAGGCGTGGATAATTCTGTCGGCATCGTCGTGTCGACGTTCCGTCCCGGGGTGGCCGCTTCCGTACTTGGGGATGCAAACAGTTTTGGTGGCCGGTTTTAGAAGTCTCTTTCGCGTTCCCTGCCGGTGAACTGTCGCCTATAATTGAATGGCCAAATTAGTTGAAACGTTTATCTATGTTGTTTAGGTGAACAAGTTTCCAATCTTCGATGTCAGACTCGACAGCGTGCATGTTTTGAGCGTTTTCCATTGGATGCAATTGATTTTACTTATTGTATTTTGTACCCGAAAACATAGCTAACCTAGTAAATTTAACCTTTTGCCTGAATGTGGCATTTCATCCAAGAATCTCCGTTCGCTTGGATGCACTCTATACCTACGGTTCGTCTAAGCCAACACTACCAAGCCGCCCAATCGTATATATAGTGTGCTAGGGTTGTGTAAATCAGCTTCCTTCCGCTATAGCCACACCGAGACATACTTTTGAGATCCCTCGGTTCCGGCAGACACCGGCTACCGGGCACCTTTTCGGATACGGACAACTCAAACGATCGCAGAAAACCGACCACTGATGCTGGGTTGGGTGCTTGCTGATGACCGATAGTTTCGAGTTGGCCACCGTACGAACAGAACGGCCACGGAGACATGGAGGAATACGGTGGCGAACCCCCGCCAGCCCCAGTAGCCGATGGTAAATAGAGCGGAAATGAAAAGTCCGATGTGCTCCTTTTTTCGTGCTGCACACTCATAAAAGTTGTGCCGTTTCCCAACAAGCCACCCATCCGTTCGAGCGGCTGCTGTCTGGTGAGAGTACTGAGGTCATGTCAGGGCTGGAGCACAATGTTGGAGTAGCATAGCATAGCCACCTTTTGCCACCGGCGTGGCGCACCGGTCCACGGTAACCTCTTCGGTATTGTTGCTCCTTCACACACCCAAGAGTAATATAAAATGAAGTAAAAATGATCGCAAATGGGGGTGCAATGAGTGGAAGGCAGAATGCGGCAGAATTGAAGGTTCGGTTATTCGAAGATGCAGAAGAAACAAACATCGTACATACCGATGCTGCACATAGCCTGCACATCACGTGCCAAGTACAGTATATAACTCTCTAGAAAACGCACCACAGCAAATCCATTCGATGGTATTAGAAAGCGGCAAAGAAGTATTTCGCAAAAGTCCTTCTCTCTGGCTAGTGAACAGGGACACCATCGCAGGCCGTAGAAGGATCTACAATATTTTTTGCGTTTTGTTTTGCTGTCCTGTGACTGTGTTCAGATCGATTATACGTAGATTAATGTGATCGTTTGGGAAATCGACTAATTTGAATTTGAACCCTTGCCTAATGTCGAGCGAAAAAGGAAGGGGAAAATCGCCACTGGTGTTTCGGTGGCACAACTGAAAATCGCAACGACGCCTACGGTAAAGTTGAAGAAGCCAACTGCTCGTTCGGCCCACCATTGTGTTTCGTTCGCTGAGCGTGAAATGTAGGGCGACGGCGGCGACGATTGTTGGCGAACGTAGGGCAGTAAAAACATTGCAACAGCACACCAGAAGAAAATAAAGGTCGGTGTTTAAACTGGCACAAAATCCCGGCACAGTCTGTTGACCATCAGCACCACCACGCCCAAAAGCACCACCCAAACGTCCGGATCCGGACGGCAACAGCAAACGAGTGCAAACGATAGTGCACGGAAGGGACAAACTATGACCCAATATGTGTCTTATGAAAATAACGAAACACGGAGTGTGCCTTCGATACTGAAGCATTAATTCTAGCTAACATTAATCTCAACCATCAGGATCTCAGGCTTTTAACCATGGACCAGTACACACCAAAACAACGCTCTAAAATTGTTCAGCTGTACATCCAAAATAACTTCTCAATCGTCATCAGTTCTGACGAGCAGCAGATTTCGTTAAATGAAGGTGTAAATAAACAAAATTGTTGATTTTATGCCAGCGTCAATCCTCAATTAATCCAACAGCAGCCTCTTTACGACTTCAATGTTACGACTGTTTGGTGCGGTATTTGCGCGGCGATGATGGATTATCGGGCCATGATAACGGGCTTTTGTGATGCCAATTGTTCGTGAAATTAACATGGATTACGGGTTCCAACAACTCGGCACCACATGTCATGCAGTTCAACCAACCATCAATACCTGGACGACTGATATCGAAATTGGCGATTCGGACTGGTCAGTCCGAGATCGCCAGATTTGATTTGTGGCGTCATTTGACCTCCAAGGTATACGCTACCAAGCCAAGGACTCCAGCTGCCCTCAAGAACAGTATTCGCCGCCATATCCGACGAAACGTTGGCCAAAGTGGAAAACGTCGATATGATTTTTAGAAAGTGATTATAACAGATTGCATTGGACCGCAAGACTTTTTAAATTTGCAATAAATAATTACTTTTTATGTGTTTTTTAACAAACAAATACTTCCACTTTAGATGGCCCAACCTGCCCAATCATAAAACCCGATCTGATCCCGATTTTAAACCATTCGTTGCTAAAAGTGCCAGGCGTCATTAAACATGATCAATGAAGGGATCTTTCCCGCTCAGTTCCACATTGCAGGCGTACAGCGTTAGTAGCGTATCAAAGCAGGAAACGATCATACACACCATTGTTAACTTTCTCCTCAAATTAGAACACGCCATTCGTAGCCATAGTAACAACGGCAAGCGCATCCTACGCATTTGTGCCCTCGAAAGGCCTGCCCTTTCAATGTAAAAGGGGTTGCTGTTTTCTTCACCCACACGCCACGCCAAAACGGGGGTCTCGTTGGTTCGATACGCGGAGGCCGCATTTTTCCGGGAAAGTGGGTGAAAACTATTCTTCTTTCACCCTTTCGCCGGTTCCGGTGCGTTCCGGGTAGGGGTTCGCCATATTGTCACCTAAGCGCGCGGTGGGAGTGGAGGGTAATGGCAATAATTATGCTGACGCGGGTTGTTGCTGTCTCAGCCCGCACGACCTGACCGCTATTGTGACTCATCCCAACGGCTGCTTGCTCACCAAACACATACGAAAGAGAGTGCTCGAGCCCCGTGACCAACCCGGGGCGGGCGGCCAGAGTGCCAGAATAAAACCTGGTCAGCGGTGCTGCAGTCGTCACGGCGTTCCTACGGCTGGTTTTCCATGCGTTCGCGACTTCCGCGCGCGGTAAGGAAGGAAGGAAGGCGGAAACTAGGTGGTGGACTACTTCAGCCCTAACCGATGGGACCGATGTGTTTGCTTTGGCAGGGTAGAAATGGAAATGGCTCTTAAGCCTGCCGCTCCCCACCACACACACACACATACACTGCGTGGCCGAGGTTGTGAACGCTGTTTGTGGGCAGGCCCCTGGCCCCTGTCTGTGGCACTGGTAGGTAGTAGGTCAGGCAATGCAATAAGACTCCCACGGGTGGCCCAATTAAGCGTGGCGTGCTTTATTAATCATTTCGTCACTAACGACTGTTACTGGGGCGCGGGTTGAGCCGTTGGGCCCGGCTTACGTTTGGTGCATGTTCCGAATGTTCCGGCTGCGGGAACGATTTTTGGTTAAAACTGGTGCACTTCAAATAA